>NW_002196571.1:566839-785503 GCF_000006515.1 Cryptosporidium muris RN66 | reverse complement strand
ATAATAAAATTGAAGCTATTGATAATTTAGATGATAATGAAATAAAAAATACAGCCTTAGATCCCTTAAGCTGTATTTATTTACAAGGAATTTTATTAGGAAATGTTGATGATAGAGAAAATTCTGCATTAGGTCTTGGTGAAATTATATCAATTTCTACAGCTCATGCTATGAAACCATTAATTGTAAGATTGGCTGGACCTTTAATTAGAGCAATATCAGATAGAAATACAGCTGTAACTGTTCGTGTAGCTCTATTACATGATTTAGTACTTTGTCTTACTATATGTGGACCTCAATTACGTCCTTTATTACCCCAAATCCAGAGTATATTTCTTAAATATATTGCAGATTCTCATATTAGTACTAAGAATGAATGTAGTTATGGTATTGGATTATTATTTGGACTTATTGGAAATAGATCTCAAGCATTATTAGATGATTTATGTACTACAGCTGCTAAAATTGGTATTAGTAGTAGTACAAGAGGAGCTATATTTAATGCTATAACAATGTCATTAAATATAAATACAAAAAAAAATCTTGAATTAATTGGAAATCCACTAAAAATTTCTGTTTCAGAAGATTTAACAAATAAATTAATTGGATTTAGTCAAAGTGTTGCCTATTCTTCTGATGAAGAAATTGAATGTAGAGATGCTGCTATAAATACATTAATTATACTTTTAATGTATTATTGTAATGCTAATCAGGTTCAAGATATTTTATTTTCTATAATGCGTTATTTAAATACTGAATATTCTTCTATTCAACATTGGATAGCATCTCGTGTATTATATTATCTTGTTTATACAGAAGGAAAACCAAATTCAAATGGAATTGGATGGAAACAACTTTGGAATTTAATTAAATATGAAGAGTATAATTCAAATATTATATTTGAAGGATTAGATGAAGATATTTTAGTTCCCCCTCATATTACAAATCCTTTATTCTATAAATGTATTATTTCTTATCTTTATAATTCTTTAAAGTTAAGTGGTGATAAAAATATACAAATAGCAAATACAATATATAATCCAAAAAAATTAGCTGTTAATATTATTAAACATTTAGGATATTTATCTGTTTATGCTCTGGATAGAACTTCTGCATCTATTATTATTAATATTTTACCCCTACTAATTGAAGATGATTTAAACAAGATATTTTCAGGTTTTTCAAATTCTAATCTATTATTACAAATTTTAAAAATATGTGAGCTTATATACCATTCCCAGGATTCTAAAAATATTTATATTGAAGAAATTAAAATAAATATTAATTATTATCCTCTCTTATTTAAGATACCAATAAATGCTAGAACTAAAATAGATGCATCAGATATCCTATTAATATTATTATTACTTCCATCAATACAATGTATTACATCTATGTCTATGGCTGTAAAAATAAAAGCTGAATATATTTTAGCAACTATGATTGGTATAACATCTGAGGAAGATTGTCAAGATAAAGTTGAAACAGTTATTCAACGCGTTAATATCATTTATCCTAATCAATTAACAAATCAGACTTGTTCATTCTTACATGAATATGCAAGAAGGGTGCTTACTAAAATTGAAATTAGGCCTTATCTTGAAGATGATGAATATTAATTTCAATTTAAGAGGGAAAACCCTAACCGCTCCAAATAATTCATTAAAATTAAGAATTCCTTATTATTTTAATTAACATGGATAAAGAAATTCAAAATATTGAGTATTTAGATATATTCCCTACAATTAAGCATTATGATTGGGGTGTTCTTGGTAAGAATTCTATGGTTTATTCACTTTCTAAACATACTAGAGATTTAAATTATTCATCTAAAGAGATCTCATTACCATTTGCAGAACTTTGGTATGGCACACATAAATCTGGTCCTAGTTTTGTTTATATAAATGATGGAAATATAATTAATCTAAATAAAGCTTTAAATAATTTGGATAATGATTTTCTGGGTATTTCATATACTAATAAATCATTTATTAATAATACACAAGAAAGATTAGATCTTAATAATTTAAATAATAATTATGTATTACCATTTCTATTAAAAATTTTATCTATATCAAAACCTTTATCTTTACAGGTTCATCCTAATCATAATGTTGCAAAAGAACTTTTTAATGAACAACCAAATATTTATTTAGATCCAAATCCTAAACCTGAAATTGCTATAGCTTTAACTAAATTTGAGGCATTATGTGGTTTTAGAAAATATGAAGATATAATTGAAACTTTAAAAGAATATCCAGAATTATCTTTATATTTAAATCTTGATCATAATAATAATAATAATTCTAACATATCTTCAAAAACTAATAGTGAATTATTGAAATATATATTTACAAAATTATTAAATATATCTGATTCTACAATTATTATAATATTAAAATCTATTATTCACAAACTTGAAAAAAAAAGTGAAAAAGATATAAATATTATTGATTCTTTAATATTAAGATTACATACCTATTTCCCATATGATTTTGGAATTATTAGTCCAATTTTCTTAAATTATTTCCAATTAGAACCTGGTGATTCATTATTTATTGGAGATGGAACTATTCATTCTTATTTATTAGGAGAATGTGTAGAATGTATGGGTAATTCTGATAATGTAATTAGATGTGGTTTAACTACAAAATATAAAGACAAAAATACATTATTACGTGCATTAAATTTTGATAATAATACTTTTTATTTCTGGAAACAATGTGAAACTCAAATATGTAATTATTATCTAAATACTAAATTAGAATTAAATCATATAAATTCTAATCTTTTATATTTTCTTCATACAGAAAATCTTAATTTCACTACTCCAATTATAAATGATTATAAAATATATTCAATTAATCAATTTCATATACAAAAATTAAATTTTGTTAAATCAAATTCTATATTTAAAAAAAAGTTATCTTCTACATCTCCAATTATTATATTATGTATAAATGGACAAGGAGAAATCTTTCTTAATAAATCACAATCAATTGTGAAATTATATCAAGGTAAATGTATTATTATATCTGCAAATTCAGATATTATCATTAAATCTAGTAATTATTTACTTATCATAATAGTTTATTCACCATAATATCTAATTTATTATTCAATCATTTTATAGTGTAATATTTATATTAATCTATTTTAATATTATCAAAATTCTGTAATATACTAATTATATCATACATTCTTTTTTCTAATCTCTTCTATAATAAAAATTAATATAATCAATATATTACAATAAAAAACCTTGAGGAAGACATTCCATCTTCAAATCATTAATATCAAATTTCTTATATTCATTATTCAAAACCTCAGAATTATATAATTCATCATTTCTGTTCTTATTTGAACTTATATTTAAATCAACTAAATCAATTATATCATTATTATTCAAATTCTTATCTTCTTTAACTTCTCTATCTAAAATAAATGGATTTTTTGAATCTGAACAGAAAGGTGCACTAATAAACATCCCCCAATCAGATGTATTATATTTACTATTATCTTCATTCAAATCTATAGATTTATCAGAAAATTTTATAGTTTCTGGTATATTTGTTGATATTGGATTAAATTTTAATATCTCAGTATCTGAATCTTTTTCTATACCTTCTGATATATTTTTATTCTCATTAGCAAGTTTTTGTGCAGCTATCACAATTATTTCATCAGGTTTAGATTCATTATTATATATCTTTGATCTTCTTACCCCTAAAGTACTTATTGAATTCTTATTAAATTTATTTATCTGATTTCCATTAAAAGATTTATTAAATGTATTATTTATTCTCTCCTTATTTAATTTATTTAAATCTTGTTTATTATTCATAGTAGAAAAATTTACTGTATTATTAGATATATTACTAGGTTCAAATGGATCATATCTTTCTGTATATGTATTATTATTAACTTTATTTGATATTAAATTAGATTTATTTATATGACTTCTTCCATTAATACCAATATATTTATTACGATTATTTTTTGCTTTTTCTCTCTCATTTTTTAATAATAAAGGATCATTTATAATTCCAATAATAGTTTTGGATTTTTCTCTAATACCTCCTCCTTTATCTTTACCTTCTTCTGTATAATAAAATTCTTGTAAATATCTTATTCTATATATATTTTCACGGACTTCATCAACAATTCTATCTACACCATTTTTAATCAGATAATCAATTAATACTAATGTTTTGTAAATTCTCCTCCATTTATTCGGTTTATCAGCTAATGATTCCCAAATACATTTTTGAATCACAATATAATCATGATAATCTACACTACAACGAGATATTTCATATAAAATAGATGTTGGACATCCCCAATTAGTGTTTGAAGTTGCCTCCTTTAACCACTTTTCAAGTTGTGTTTGTGGATGAAGAATTTGGGATGCTGTCTTCTTCATCTTCTTAGTAACTGTCAATAACAATTTTCCTACATCATTCATATCCATATCTTATAAAATGACCACATATACAAGTAAATATGTTACTCTACTAATATACTCATCAAATTGTCAAAATCTTTATAAAAAATGGGGAAGCGGCTTTTTGCATCTGTTTATTGCAAATAATTATACACACTCAAATTAAAGTTTAAAATTATAAAATCAATTATTTCAATATTATCAAACTTTTTTTTTTTTTCTTTCTTAATCTCTATTATTAATATAATTAGGTATACAGATATTTCTATTATATTAATAAATTTAGGGTTTCTATTATTAGATAAAACCCTAAAAATAAATAAAAATATTTAATATATTTATTTATATTAATAATAAAGATAAATTTAATTATTTCTAACTTTTTTAATAACCTTAAAATAAGTATTAGGGGTATTTTGAAGAACTTTGTATATACAAATATATAGAATTAAAGATATTAATAAAGTATAAGATACTAAATAATTTAATTATAATATAATCAATATTTTATATTAAGTTAATAACCATAAAATTAAAGTCTTAGTAATTTCAAATTAATAGGATTCTTACAGATTTCTTTTTTTTTTTTTTTTTAATATTATAACCAATTATTACTAAATACTAACTATACTTTATTTAAACTTTTTTTCTTTAATATTAAAATGTTAAATATATATATTTTATTAAGTATAAATATTACAATAATAACATTAGAAAAAAAAAAAAAAAAATTAATAATTATGAGATAGCTAATATAAGAATAAGAATTTATAAAAGTTAATAAATAATATTTAATTATTATCTAATGTAATATTTTTAATAAGAAACTTAAACTTACAACAATATGGAATATTAAAAAGAGAAAAAAAAAAGTTAATAATATTGAAAAATAATTGATTTTATAAATATATGAAATAAATTTTACCTATTTAAAATAATTTCTAAGGTATTATTTCTTTTTTTTTTTAAGATATATATTTAATTTTTTAAAATATTTTAAACATATATTCATTGAATATAATTCTTCAAGTACTGTATGTAATATCATTATATTAATTCTAATTTCTTGTTTTTTTTTAGAATCAATATTAATTTGATCAAACATTGTTAAGTAATCTTTTTCAAAAAATTTTTTTTTATAATACATAAATTTGTCAATTAAATTATTTTTAATTTGAGTAAGTTGTTGAACCCTTGAGGCACAATTATTTAAAATGAAATTAGTGATTAATTTCTCTTTTTCAATAAATAATTTAATATGACCAAACATTAATTCACGTAAACATAAATATACTTTCAAATTTATTCCACCAATGAAATCTTTTGGATCAATTATATTTGCATAATTATTAATAAATATTAAAGTACCAATACCTAATCCAGCACCATTATTAAATACTGAGTAATCACATTTGAGATTATTATTTATAATATCAGAATCTTTATTTATATTATTATATATAATAGTTTCTATTTTCTTTTTATTAAATATATGATATGACATCTCATTTCCTTTTAAAACTTTTTCATTATATAGCCAATTTGGTAATGAATCTATTCCATTTTCTAAATTATAAATAATTTTATCAGCACCATATAATACTTGTGTCATATTATTTTCTGTATTTTCATTATTAAAAGGTATTTTTCTTAAAAACCATGTTGTTGAATATATATTATTATGAATTATATATCCATATTGAATTAAAAATTTAATATTATTTAATTTACCATAATAACTATAAAGTTTTATAAAATTTTCATTATTATTTAATGTATTTATTTCATTTTTTATACTATTTTTTAAAAAAAATTCTTGATTATTATTTTGATTAGTATTATTATTTTCAAGTAATTTTTCTTGATTTTTAGATTCATTTATAATATATGGTATTTTTATATTCTGATTATTTGGACTTTCATAAAAGTGCCATATAAATGAAGAATTTGTTGGAATATGAATTAAAAATTCACTATTACCACTACTTAAATGTACATGTGGTATTATTGTTGCAAGTGGAACAAATGCTAATTCACCATTTTTATCTTCAAGAGAATGTGTAATAATTAAAGAAATTCCCCATCTAATAATTTCATATAAATCTGAATCTTTAATATTATTATCAAATTCTTTAATTTTCTTATAAATTAATTTAAAAATCTTATTTGTTAAATTTTCATATGATTTAGTTAAACCTGGGAATAAAATATTCAATATTACCATCTGATCATCTGTAAAATATGGTAAATTATTAATAAGTCTTTTATCAGACATAAATAAATAAGATGATTGTATATATTTTGATAATATTACATTATTAGATTTATATTTTTCATATATAGCTAATATTACTAAAATTTCCAATTTTGAACATATAAGTCTTTTATGATTCTTCAAAATTCGAACACAAATATCATCAATTATGCGATAATCTTTACTTGATAAAGTAGCTTGTCGATTAATATTAAATATAGGAAAATCATTTTTTAAATTTTTGGTAATAATAATTCATATTCTGGAGAAAAATCTAATAAATAATAAACTTGTTCATTTATTAAAAATTTTAATTCTTTATTTGTATCAACTAATTCTTGAAAATATGAAAATATATTTTTTTTTATTTTATAAAAAAAATTTGAAATTCCCTTTTGAAAGTCAATATTATCAAAAAATTGTATTTCAGTTAAAGGATAAGGTATTTTATTTATTTTTGATTTCCCTTTATTTATAGATAAATCTATTACTTGTTTTAATGAAAAGATATTATTATTTAAATAATTTTCAATAGTATTATTTTTTGATTCATTATTAAAATATCTTCTATTTCCAAATATATATGATAATTCATCTAAATCTTCATATTCATCTTTATATATACCTCTATTACCTTCTCCATATATTTCATTAAAAGCTTCTTGTACTTCCAATTTAACATCCTCTCCAAATGAAAGATCAGTTTCAGTTTCTATTAATTGAGATTCAGAAGAATGAATATATGATGAAAAATCTGTAAATAAATCTAACCAATTATTAGATTCATATAAAGATATACAAATTAATATCAATAATACTACAAAAATACCCATAGTATTAAATAATACTATTGGGAATATTAACCCTTCAAAAATTAATATTGGACCACTGTTATTTTCATTATTTTGTTTATTTACTATAGAATTCTGCCTTATTAGTTTCTTTGGTGTTACATAAGTACTTGATACAGAACCTTTTCTTGATCTTGTATTCATTGGAGTTTTAAAGATCCCATCACTTTCTTGACTACTTATACTTCGTTCATATTCAATATTCTTTTGTTTTCTTTTAGTACTCATTTTTCTTTAGATTGGTTTTATTGAGAGTAATAAAATTTGACTTAATCATACATGCAGCACATGTCTTTACCACGTATTATTATTATGCAGCAATAAAAAAGGTAAGGGTATTAGGAAAGGGGGGAGGGATATACTGTACACACTTTAATTAAGATGATCAAATTATTTAGATTATATATTTTCTTAAATATATATCCTGTTATATTCTAATAATTAGCACAATCTTGTAAGATATTATAGAAAATAAAGGGAAGATTAAGAAAATATACTTAATGAGAATATTCCATTAAATAATACAGTAGTATAATATTTAGATATAAATAATCAATATATAAACTAAAAAAAAAAAGTAAAATAATTACATAAAGTTATATGATATTATTTTTATTGAGGTTATTTAATATAAAATTTATTAAGATATTTGAATAATTCCCTTCAATTTTATATCTTTAAGACATCTTCTGTTATACTGAAAGCGGGGAGTCTATTAAGAGGACATTTTTCTTTTTGCATCTAAGAGTTTAATATTCCTTTATTTTTTTTATAATAAATATATTAAAACTTATACAGATAATTTCTCGAAATTAATAATATTGGGATATATAGGGGGATATTTAAGGCAAGAAGATGAAACTTTAGATAATATTTTTGTGGCTTAGTCTGAACAAAATATTTTATATTTAATTGAAAATGACATGTCAACAAAATGAAGTAATTATTTTAGATTATATAAGAGCTAATAACATTTTAAAATATTTAACAACACTCTCTTGTAGTTGTGGATATAGATATCATTGTAGCCTATGTAATAGGAGATGTTTATATTTACAAGGAAGAAATACAAATATTAATATAACTTTTAATAAACATCCACTTAATAGTAAACAAAGGATTAATATAAATGAGAATAAAGATATAAATATATATATTGATAATAATAAACGGGATATTTCAAATTCTAGTATAAATATTCATTCAATTGAGACTATATTGAATGAAGTGAATAATGAGGAATATCACAATATAATTGAAGATAGTTCTATAAATTCAAATTCGGATAATAATAAAATATCTGATGATAAGAAACATCCTGCTTTAAAAATGATTGATATGGTTTGTAATTGGAATTATCATGATAAACATAATGAAAGTGATGATATTTTCATTAATAATAATTTACTTGATAAAAGTAATAAAATAAGTCGAAATATGAAACATACAAATATAAATTCTAATAATTTAAATAAGAAGAATATTTTAGCATATCCAAGTCCATTAATATTTAAAGAAAAAGATAGTAATATAAAATCAACAACAAAATCATCTATTATGGGTACTAGAGCATCTATTGCATTACCTGAACAATATTATATAGTCCCTAAGGCGGAATCTTTACAAAGATCTATCTTAAAAAAGTTAGATAAATATATAAAGAAGACTTTTGGGAATAGTTGTGAAATTCAACGTATTATTAACAGTGAACCTTTATATCCTTATTTAGTTGAGAAGTATATTGTGAGATCTCGTAATATTAATATAGATGAACTAATATCAATTTCAGATTTATTAATCTATATTGTAGATGATTCATATTTGGATAAATGTATTGATTTAATAATATCCTCCAAATTTGATCGAATTATAGATAGGATAAATTTTCGAAAGAAATTAAAGCTTAATCTGATATATATTCAATATGCTACAAAATCAAGAAGTTTTATCAATAATTTAGCTAGAATAAATTTTTCTTTAAATTTAGAAGATCATAATATGTTACTTAATCAATTATGGGGATGCTATTATCCTAATAAAAGTCAAATAAAGTGGGAAGTTTTAGGTTTTCAACAAAGTGATCCTTCAAGTGATTTTAGAGGAGTTGGTATTTTAGCTCTAATATGTTTATTATATTTTAGTTTAGCTCATAGTGCTGAATCTAAATTAATACATGATGAATGCAGTAATTCTAAATATTGGTACTCATTTGCAGTTACTGGTATTAATATTACTTCATGGTTACGTGATTGGTTAAATCAGAGAGATTCACGGATAATACCCTTTTTTTATACAGCTAAAACTAATAAAGATACTATAACTATATTTTGTGAGTTATTTTCATATATTTTTCTTAAGTTTCATCACTTTTGGATGAATCAGAAACCAAGAAATGTTTTACAATTCCCTTATATTGCTAAGAAATTCAAAGATAATTTAAAATTTCCGAAGCCTAATAATATTTATTACAATAGTTTCCAAAATTTTAAGGATGGGGAGAATATGTAGATTTATTTACTTATGAGAATATATTTATTACGAAATTATGTATCTGTTCATTTATAAGGGCAGATAGGAATATTTTTGAATTATTTAGGTTTATCATTATATTAGCTAATGAATATTATTATATATAGTTTTAAGTTCATTTAAAAGTTTAGATAAATCTCTATATTGATTAAATAGATTTGGTATATCTCCCATTTTTAAATCTGATACATCTAGTATTTCCTCATATTGTAAAGGGAAAAGAACTAACTTTTTAATTATATTATCTATATCTTGATGAAAATTGGAATTTTTTCTATATGAATTATTATTAATTAAATTATTCTTCTTTGTTATAACTTCTTTTACTTGATCACTTTTTTCTATATATTCTTCAGTATTAGAAAAATAATTTATTTCAAATATATGTGGATCTATATTTAATTGGATTTGTTTACCATCAAGTTTTTCAAGAAATGTAACTGCAGAATAAAAGTGAGTATAAAAATATAAATCTTCTGAAATAAGTAAATTAGGATTTCTAAAATGGTTAGTATATTCCAAATGAGTTTTTAGATTTGGAGGATTAATTTGAATTAAACTATATATAAGTAGAGGTAATAAATCATCAGCTGCTGGAGGAGCTGGTATATCTTTATAAAAATTATTATTATCATTTTGTTTATCTTTCCATTCATTAATTATATTATTCATATATGAAAGAAGTACTTTACAAACATTTACAATTAAGATTACTTTATCCCTAGGGGATTTTACACGAACAAATTTATAAAGTTCATTGTTACATAAATCAAGCCATGAATTTTCTGTATTTAATACATCCATATATATTTCAGATACATCAAAATGATTTAGTTGGACAAAAGATTTCAACTTTTTTAATTTTATACTTAAATATTCATCTATAGCCTTATTTTCTAGGGATATTATTTTAATAAGTTTATTATATAATTTTGAAGTTATCAATTTTTCCAGACCTTCTATTATATAATTCTTTTCTTCTTCAGAATCATTCTTCATATATATTTCAGTTTGTAATAATAAATTATTACAAACTAATACAAACTTATTTAGTATATCACTCAATAATTGCAAATTAATTTCTTCATCTAGTCCTAAGTTTTTTATTATTTCATCATCTTCATTATTTTCATATATAATATGAATTAAATCTGAATCTAATTCAGGATATTTCTGAATAAATTTTGCTATCAAATGTACAACTTCACTACATGATGGGTCTTTTAATGATGCAAGAAATTGATTATAAGCTGTAAGTGGTTTACCAGGAGGAATTGAAAGATCTTCTTGTACTTGTATTTTTGAATAAGTTTCTTTTGGTAAAATTATTTCATTATTAATATTATTATCACAATCTTTATAATATTCATCTCCTACTTCTTCATTTTTATTATTCAAATGTATTTCATCAGTGTATTGTTGTGAGGCCAATTTCTCAAAAATCTTATTATTATCTTGAATATTAATATCATCTAATGTCTTTTTAATTACACCTTCTACATTCAATACCTTATCAGTGTTGTCATAATTATCCATTATTCATACATAAATAAAAGATAATAAATATTTAAACAAGTAAATTTCCTTTATATTATAAACTTACCTTGGCGGATTAAAAGTTAGTATAATCATAAATTTGAGTGGTTAGACATCACCATCTTATTCATCTTTCATAAATTTTGAATATACGATATTAAATTCAGAGTATTATTTAATAATATATCCCATATTTATCTTAATTTTAATATAAGGAGATGATCATTATTGTACTTAATATAATCTATTATAATTCTAACTTTTAAAATTAAAACTAGTAGTCTTTTTTTTTAAAGAATATAGTATGTTTAATTAATGTTAATATATTTATTTTAAGGAATAGTTAATAATATATAAGATTTTTTATTAATATAATTTTTGACTTTATATTATTTATTTGATATTTTGATTTTCTTTTCTTTCTTTATATATTCAAGTTAAATATTAATAATATAAAGTTCACATTTATCTTTATTAGAATAGATTAAAAAGCTAATTATTAACTTTGAAAATATATAAAAAAAAAAAAAGATTATTTAGTTAATATTTTTAGAGATAATAGGATCCTATAATATTTATATACATCCTTTTATAAATTGTATTAATATATTATTCTATACAAATATTTAAATTAGTTAATATTTATATAGTTATAAAAAAATATTACTTCCTAATTAATATATTAAATATTATTAATTTTTAATAGATTTTAATTATATTTTAGATACTAGAAATATGTGGATTTCTTTAAATGAATAATCTTAAATATAGTGTTAGTAAGAATAAAGTCTTAAATAAATATAATTAAAATAGTATAGGATGTCATTAATGATTTAACAAGTATTTTATTGGATTAATAAAGTTTCCGAGTAAACCCTTTTTCTAAATAAATTATATAGAAACCCTAATTCAAAAACCCTAGAAATAAAATTTAAGCGCAAAATTGAATGTTATATTTAGTCTTAAAATTGTTCTCTTTAATATAATATTAAATATGAATGATGGTCCCAAACTAACTGATAAAGACTTTTTTTCAATATATCCTACATATGAAAGTATTTTGGAAAAGGTGATAGTACCTAAGGAGTTAGAATTATTTGATATTTTATGTCCTCCAAGAAAACTTTGTAAAAAGGATGAAATAATAGATTGTAATAAATTTTTAATAGATGAATCAATTTTAGATGAGAAAACCACTTTAGGGGAAAATGATCTTTATTCAGATTTTAACTGTTCTATTTGTTTCAAAATATTACGTCGTACAATGGTTGTAAAAGATTGTCTTCATCGTTTTTGTAACTCATGCATTGAAAAGTGTGTTCGAATTGGATTAAGAGAATGTCCTCAATGTCGTCTACATATTGCTTCTAGAAGATCTCTCCGAAGTGATAGTATAATGGATACTGTAGCATCACGCTTATTTCCAAAAGTAGCAGAGTTTGAGAAACAACATGAAGAGATGGTAATAGAGAATAATCGTCGACTATCAGAAGCTAGAATGTCTATAAAGAATGAATCTAAATATATATCAAATAGATCTTCAAACAACAATAAGATGAAGTCAGATTATTCTAATGATAAGATAACTGTTAAGATTACATTTAAATGTGAAAATCCAGATTTATTATATTTATTTAATAATGGTAAGCTAGAATTGATATTAACAGAAAATGTCCCTATAAAGTATATTCTCAAGTATATAGAAGGAAAATTAAGGATAGAAAATATGAATGAAAATTATAAAGTTATGCTAGGATTTTGTTCTGAATATGAAGATGGAAAGACTGTTTTATCAGATTCTCTATATAATCTACCAATTAAACTAGCTTATAATAAGCTATTCAATTCAAAATTTACACAAGAGTGCATATCTTTATCTATTATATGTAATATAAGGAATATTTCTTAAGTTAAAAGAATAATTATTTAATTAAATTATTTAAAAAATAAGTAACAGGTCCTTGAAAAGTACCATGAAAAAGTAGAGTTCCAGTTAGATTAGTACGTATTGTACCAACTCCTGCTTGTGTATTTTCACATTCAGTATTTTCAATCATTTTAGTTTTAATTTTTAAATCTGGTAATGTTAAACATATAATACAGCCATCATTTGTTCCTGTATAAATAAGGTATCTATCTTTAGATATAATAATGGATACGATTGTAATATTTTCATTTTGTTCAACAATCACTTGTGAGTATAAGATTCTACCACATGAATCAAATGAATAAATTGTTGATAATGTAGCTACAATATATATATTTTGGTTATCTATAGTGCAACATTCAGCAAATACAATTAAAGAAGGTATAATATGATCAGTTCCAATATTAGAATGTGTTAGTTCAAGTGTAAATAGACATTGTAAATTTGGTTGATCTTCTGAATTAACTATTTCAAATATAGGAACATCAGATATACCATCCATTATACAAAGTATTTGATTACCACATGTTTGTTTTAATGATAATATTTGTCCTTTTTGAGAATATACCTTTACAGTTTTTGAATTTAAGTTGCAGAGCGTTATATCTTTGTTTAGGCATCCTGATAGTAAATATCTATCATCATAACACCAACATAATCCAAATACAGCTGATTTGTGACGATATTGAAATATAATTTGTGTATTAATAGTATTTTCTAAATGATTTTTTTTAATTTCAGCTATTCGAATTAATCCAGTTGCATCCCCAATAGCTAAAAATGTTCCAGATATACTTAGCTGGAGAGATATAATTGGTGATTGTTCATTGTTTGGAAGTATATCAAACAAGTGTTTACCAAGATATGAAAATATAGCAACACCACCATTCTCATAACCAATTGCAAAATATTCATAGTGCATTGATACTACAGTTCCTGCTATATCATCACAATTTTTATATACAGATAATAATATTGCAGAGTTATCCATAGATTTAGTTGTAATATAATTATCTATATTTGAAAGATCCCATAATTCCGGACATCTTTCTTCCCATGTAATAACTAATTTATCAGAATCATTAGGATCTTTGCTAAATTGTACCTCCCTTATTATATTTTTGTTATTACCCCTAGTCAATTTACAATGAGGTACATCTGATAGGGGGCAAATATTAGATGACTTTTCTACTAAAGAAGTGTTATTGCTTAAAATTACACCTATCATATTGTTGGAATTATCATCCTTCACTTTATAATTAATGTCATCTTTATATTTGATACATATATTGTTATTAAGTGGTAATTCTGTATTAACATTAATTAAAACTATTTCTTTATTACAAGTATCACTCTTAATAATATCCAAATTATCTTTATTAATAGGTAAATGTGTATTAGCCTCATTTTGAGTTTTTAGCTCACCATTTGACTTATCTATATCAATTGTAGAAACTATATTTGGTTCCAAATATTGTCCACTTTTTACATATTTTTGAATTTTAAAAGAATCTATACATTCATTATTAAAATCTTCACTCTCATCTAAAGTATTTGATATCCTATCACTAAAATATTCCATATTATAAGTATCTGTATTAGTGTCCCTATGAATAGAATCTTCACAAGTTCCTTTCATACTATTACCATTATCTTGTTCATTATTTGTATGAGAAGTATCTCCATTATCAATATCAAAATTTAAATCTTCTGTTCTTGATACCTCATTATGTGATTGATCTATTTCTGACAAATTCTTCTCACTTCTTGTATTTATTTCTGAAATTTTGGTATTTCTTCTACCCTTCTTATTAGGGGGTGCTTGTGGCGAGTTCTTGTTATTTAGTGGTGAATCTATATCTTCATTAATAGAAAGAAGTTCAATATCTTTATAATCTGCAGCTGATGGTGATGCACTAATTATATCACTCTCTTGTTCTAAAGGTCTACACCAACACTCGTGTTTCTTAAAAAGTGAGAAAGGTTCTTCACATCGAATCTCTTCACCTGATTCATCAGCTGTATGATATTCCAAATATATATAAAGTAAAGCCTTCTGAAGAAGTGCAATCAGAGCATTTGGTGGTATTTTATCAATTTGGGATGACAATAAGGGATTTTTTGGTATATTAGCTTCTGTATTAAAACAAAATCCAGTATGTACAAAACCATTTTCAATCAAATATCTATACACAAGGAGATTTATCTCATCAGAGGACAAGTGGATCTTCATTTCAGATAAAAATAATGGGATCAATATAGGACAATTACTTGCCGTACTGACAACATAAGTAGTAACAATTGTAAAAGCGGGACCCGTCTTTAAGAAATTTGTCTAAATACTTGGATAGTATCCAAATACGATATCATATAAAAAACTGTGCGACTATTCCTCATAAACCAAATACGCTAGGTAAAACTCTTTATTTACATCCTTATTATAGCTTGGCCAAGCTCACATATCTCCTTATTTTTTCCGTAACTTTTACCAAGCTAAGGCAAAATGACCCCGAAAAAAGGCGCTCAGTATCTAGCGGGTAAATCGTGCTATTTAACGTATTGCTTAATAAATGTATACAACACGATACAACTGATACTGTAATCCTCAACAGAATAATGTAGCTAGCCGCCGATCCCTATGTTAAATCATTTGGTATAATTTCTCTACTCATAATACGGGAATTTTTTAAAAAGTTACCGAAGAATCAATATACATTTAGACAGATCTTCTAGAGATATGAATAGTGTTACATTGGGAGGAAGTGGTGGATTTGTACCAGGTGGATATGTTCAACACCCTGTAGCCGCATCAGGAGGTATGGAACACCACCCTGGTCAGTATAGTATGTCACAAAATCCATCTAATGCAAATACAAATGAACAGTTGGTACCTGGTGAGCATTCTTCATTACCACACCTAACAATGATACCACCACATCATTTGAGTAATACTGGTGACTATGGAAATACACCTAGTCAACTACGTAATAGGTGTAAACTGGGAGTGTTCAGCCATAGAGTATGTGAAAAGGTCAGTGCTATTAAGGTAGCATCTTATCATGAGATGACTGAGCATCTAATAAATATGGAATTAGGTGATGGGCCAGGTAGATCTAAGAATCCAGAAGCAAAGAATATTCGAAGGAGAGTTTATGATGTATTAAATGTATTATTAGCAATTGGGGTTGTTAGACGTAGTGTAGGAGTTGGTAAGAACCTAATTTGGGCTGGATTAGATCCAGAGAGACCATTAATTGACCAATTAGTTGAGAGATCGCGTATGGATCATACTGGCAGACTATCAAGTGGACCTGATGAATTGAGATCTGAAGAACAAGCTAGGGCAGAAGTAGAAACTGCCAAAATTGCTTATCTTACTGCCTTTGAAGCTCAAGTTAATGCTTTACAAGAAACTATTAGACAACGACTATCTACATGTAATGATAAGGATATAGTTGCTGCTGCAGAATATATAGGGGTTAAACAATTATTACAACCTGTACAACATCCTCACTTACATAGTCATTTAAATAACCCTAATATTGCAATACCAGAGGAATAGTTATATTTTATAATTTATATTGACGGGACTAAAGTCACAAGGCTTGATTAACTGAAGTATCCAACTTATCAAGACTATATTTTGGACTTAAAAATGACTATATTCTAGAAATATGAAGTTGATTTCACAATTCTAATGTAAACTTTGAATAAGTAGATTGAAGTATATATATATATATATATTAGTAAATATTCTTGTTCTTACTGAAGGTGAGGATACCTTTTGAAATAGTGATTACAGTACTTTACTGATGTTTGAATAAGGCATCAATTTAAAGCTTATAGTGACATGTTTACTAGAATCTTAAATATGAGTAGTATAGTGGATTTCAAGATCAATATTGAATTTTTTAAATGCAAGTTCGTTAAGAAGTAACTTAATATTTTAATTTAATAGTGAACTTTAAATAAAATAACTAATTAAGAGTATGATCTCAATATTCTGAATTCTACATTATATCTTCAATAATAAATATAACTAAGATAAAATTAAATACTTGATTATTAATTCACATATTGAAGATATAATCAGATTCAAATGGTAACAATAGACTTACAAACTACATAATACACTGGAAATTAAATATTAAAATATAAAGTTACACTTCAACTAAAAATCTCAGGTAAATACGTCCACTAAGCTATCCTCATTGACCATATCTACATAATATTGCATCTTACAGTGAATATTGTATTCACTTCAATAGTGGGGATTTAAATTAGTGAGATCTTTTTGGATAATAGCATGTATTAATGCAATAATTGATTATAAAAGAACAACACTTTATTAACTTAACAAACAATACAGTTGTAGAAGATGAACTCTAAGAATATTACCCTGACATATACAACTATAACTTTAAATGAGAAATTATGGAAACTAGACTTTTTTTAGTTGATATAAAAAGGATATTCTAAAATCTATAGCTAGTATTTCCAGATAATTTTATTAGATTTCTACACACTGAAGACATACAATAAAAGAATTTAGTACTATATATAATTAGCATTCAATTGTTCCCTATACTCTAGTCCATAACCATTTATATTGTTAGTATCTAATAATATATTGGTTATTTAAAAGGTATCAATTACTTCATCATACTTATAATATTACTTTATGAAAGTTCTTTTTTACACCTCAAATAAAGTACATATTTAAAACCTATCAGTAAATTATTATTAAGGTAAATTATACTATTTTACTACTTTGTAAGTCTCTGTTTGATGTAAATATTTATAAGATTAGTAATAGCTAATACTTTAGATATTATCCTAAAAGTTTGAATATTGATTTTTGCAATTTAAAAGAAAATAACCATTGATAATTTTCTAAGTTAAACTATTGACTTATTAAGCACTCAAATTAGTAATTAAAATTACTGTGAAGTATTTATAATAGAGATTAAGTACTTGAATGTTAAGTATTATATTTAACTCTTATAGTTTAGCAATATAGACAATATAACTATATTAGTTGGTTTCACAACATAATAGGTATATATACATTATATGTACCACTTACTTATATTATAGAGATAACTACTCTTACTTTGTATTAAATACTATCACATTGATGGTATCTATCACACAACTATTTATATAATCTAAACACTTCTACATTAATAGCTCAAACATAATAGTAAGTCTTCGTTTTAAACTCAATTTTATTAAAATCCACTATTATATACCCTATTTAGGATTATTTACTCTTAGCCATTTCCTTCAAGTATAAGGGGTCCAAATGTCATTTTTAAATTGAGAATATTTATCACCCCCAAATTATTAAGTATCTCAGTTTGACTAAATCTTAGATCTCTGTTCTATATATACTACCTTACTTAAGTTATTATAGAGATTAATAAGTGAATAAAGGCATCTAGATACACAGCTATATTTTTTAGATTTATGTATGTAAATTTCTCCCTTTATATTCTAATAATTGAGTGTCAAATCTGACAATACCATAATTATAAGATCCAAGTACTAAAATGACCGATATATTTAGTAAATTCATCAATAGTCAGAAATAAGATGCATACAATCATGTTATAAAGTTCCCTCATCATTTTAAGGTAATAAACTCAGATAACTACTTGTTAACTTTTCATCATTAGGTTAATATCATCTTAACTTGTAATAGATACAATAAAACCCGCTTCTTAACACGTCTCAAATAGTGTCACCTCTACTATTGCTGTCTCATAGCTTTACTAGTAATTTCAGGTATCCGGTCTCTAATACCATCAAAACCGCTCTAACATAATGTAGCTAAGCTGGTTGTGTAGACCAGATGAAGCATCAAATTGTATATAATTGAAGTCGCCAAGTCTTAGTGTTTAGGAATCATTATAGATCGTATTTTGACTTCTTATTTATTTAAAGTAATCTAGTAAAGATGGTTAAATCGTATACAAACCACTCCAAAACATCTCGTCAACCTAAACGTCCTTTTGAGAAGGTAAGCTTTTAGAATAATATATAAAAGTAAATTTTTAATATATAATTTTGTTATTTCTCTCTAGGAACGCTTGGATGCTGAAATGAAACTTATTGGTGAATATGGCTTAAAGAATAAGCGTGAAGTTTGGCGTGTTCAATATACTTTAGCCAAGATTCGAGCAGCTGCACGTCATCTACTTACTTTGGATGATAAAGATCCAATTCGAGTCTTTCAAGGTAAGTATAAACGTATATACAGTTCAGTGAGGTAAATAGCACATAAAGTTCTCTTATTCTAATTAACATGAAATCTGAGATCATAATATGTGCTAATATCGAATGATTTACTTCTGGGATATAGTTGATAATATGCTATTCTGAAAAATATAAATACCTCATGGGTGTTATAATATTGTTCAGTCTCTGTGTACTTTATCCGTTCCCCCCATGATACATTACTTTCTAATGATATATTAATACTTCACTACCCTTGAACTTGTAATATATGATTCTAACTATATACTTTGTTTAGGCGAGGCATTATTACGTCGTATGGAACGTCTTGGGTTATTATCGGAAAATGAGAGGAAATTAGATTATGTACTTGGTTTAACGGTGAACAAATTCTTAGAGAGACGTTTACAGACTCGTGTCTTCAAATTAGGACTTGCTAAAAGCATTCATCATGCTCGTGTACTAATTAGACAGCATCATATCCGTGTTGGTAGACAAATTGTTAATGTCCCATCATTTATGGTTAGATTGGATTCAGAGAAGCATATTGATTTTTCTTTGTCTTCACCATTTGGTGGTGGACGTCCAGGACGTGTACGAAGACGAACTTTACGTAACCAAGGTGGAAGTTGTGAGGAAGATGATGAGTAGATGAAAAATCTTATTTATTATTAGGATTACTATTATCTGAATTTAGCTATTCTAATCTGATTTGTAACTAATAGTTTAAGCTTGCATTAATTAGTGTAAAACTTAAATATACACGAGATATAGAATAGATTTACTTGTGCAGAAATATGCAGATGATTATTTAATACAAATAATATTTTTTAAGTTAGGTAATTGGTGTAAAATTATCTAGTACTTCAGAAGGTAGTTAATTTCGATAATGTTGTGTACTGGGAATAGTTCATGTACAACCTAAGTAATGAGAAATATAATTAAGTATATATTAAACATGTATATTAATCTTATAGTACATCTTTATTATTTCTAATTAGTAAAAATTTAAAGGATTAAACTCTAAAATAACAAAGAGTTAATATAGTATTAGTAAGAATACTAAACAAACTTATTACCAGGTAGAATGAGTGTAAAATAAAAGATTTCACTGTTTCTAAATAACTGAAGAATCTAAGTTAAATTAACCTTAAATAAATTTATCATGAATAAATATCTTTGTAGTAATTAGTTTATACTTAAATTATCTCAAAAGTTTCTTTTTTATAGAATAATTAGTGAACTATTTAGTATCCTTTAAAATAATACAGGTGAATATTAAATGAAATCAAGACTTAATATTAACAGATATTTATAAGTTGTTTCCCATAATTCCTACTGTCATTTAGAAGTATATATATCTTTAATATTCCCAAAAATATTCAATATATTATCCTACATAATAGTAGACTGAATGGAAATAATTTAGTATCATTTGAAGAATCAGCATTCATTAATTCTTCGTAATTCTTGCATTTTATAATTATAATATACGAGTTTAAATCCAATTATAAAAATTAGATATAATCTTCATCTTCTATATAAATATTTGTATTTATAAAAAAGAATAAATTTAATATAAATTCTTTAAAGTAGTTTTAATATTTATATCTTTAGATTACCTAGCTTTTCACAATAGCTACTGTCCTCATCAATTTCATCTTGAATTTGTTCAACAAATGACTTTTGACCATTTGAACTAACGTAATTACTAGCAAATTCATTATCATTATTTGTACAACTATTTATATTGTCTAGAATTTGGTTATCTTCATCTTCAAATTCTTCTTCTAACATAGGGAAACGAAGTATGGCAGCTATACCTGAAAGTTTTTGTAATTGTTGCCCAGAGAAATGATTTTCAGAATAAATATATAACTTCCCACCAAGATTAGTATTTAATTCAGCAAGATTTGTAATAAACCTCCTTTTAGAGGTATCAAAACAACGTAGTAGCGAATCACATAATAATAATGTATCTACAGCATTATTTTCTAAGGCTTTTTTTACATGATTAGGACCATAGCATACCATTGAAGGTTTATTACAAATATACATATGAAACTTGTTTAGCATTTGAACCTGTATAAATGCTTTTGTATCCTTCAGTCTATCTTGTAGTTCTTCACTAGACAATAATTCTTCAACTGCTGGTTTGTTAGCATTAGATGCCTTTGCTATTAAAAATATATGCTTCTTATTATATATTAACTTCGAGAACTCCTTGTCTTTATGTAAAGAAGTATTTTTAATATAATCCAAATAATCGTCCTTCATGAATCCTGGTCCAGCTGTAATAATACAATCTATATTATTCAAATCTAAATTTTGTTTTAGGCTGTTATTAATTTTTTCAAAAAAATTATATTTACTATCTCTATAAGAGTTATCACCTCTTTTTTTTGATATATTATGAGTTACATTAAATAAGTGTTTAATACTAGTTTTAGTTGCTATATAAAAATTAGCTAAACCATTATTGTCCATCAATAATATACAGATATCATTTTTCTTAACATTAGATTCATCTGAACATTCCATTAACTTTTTTTTAGATAGCCAATCCCAAGACTTCTTGTATAAAATCAGTTCACTATCTACTTTAATATCTATTGTATGATGCTGTCCAACTTTAACAAACTCATTCTCTACAGCATTAAGACCACTAATACGAAGGCAATCTCCTTCATAAGTACATCCTTTTACAATCAAAGTCAACATTAAACGATGAACTTTTACAGATGATGAGCCAGTACCGTATTCTTTGTATACTTTTCTGTATGTAATAGACCTCACGCTATCACCAGGTATAATTAGATTATACAACTCCCATATGTCATCTGAACAGTTGATTTTAAGTTTAACAAATCCAAATCCATCTTTAATAACCTTTAACCTTATTATTTGCATTAATTATAAAAAGAATTAGCTTCTGTATTTATTACAGTTAGTACCAAGTTATATTCTGGACAAGTTGCTATATGTAACCCGCTATAATATTAAATTGTGGCATCATGAAGTGAATCGTAAACAAACTGGATACTTCCAAATAAATCTTCGTTATTATGACAAACATGGAAATTGTGACTTAAAACCTTTCATTAACATAATATCTGGAGAACTCCTATTCTAAAAAGTGTGTAAATATTGGAAGTGTTACCATAATTTCTAAATAATTTAATGAAACATCACTTACTTTACGAACTTTGAGAAAGGTACAAAGTTTTAGTAAAAACTCGAGTATAGATTCTATAAGCATATTAAACATTTATATATCTTATTATTCATTGTTACTTAGTTACATACCTGTCTCTATATTGAAGTACTCAAATAAAGACATATATACCATTTCTGCGGTCTTAATATAATCATTTTGTTCTTTTAAGAAGACTTGACATTCGTCATTCTAAAATATTAAACAGAATAATTAAGTGTGAATACTTTCAATATATGTACATTATTTACAGTATTAATTTCAGTTGAGATTCTTTGCATTATGATAAGTTGTTCTCATTAATAGATCAAACTATTACAAATTTCTAATTTATTAACAGGCTCTGAACTTACAGATAAATCTTTGAATAGAAATATTGTCATAATTTCTTCTAAATCACCCATTAAACTAGGCTTTAATTATATATAAGTGAATTGACATTAATTATTACTTGGAGAAGAAATGACTTACCTTAATATTAGTATGAGGAATCATGTTAGTTGAAATAAATTCTAAAGCTTCTACATAATCATTATTTTGGATAAAAATATCAAATAATTGATGTTTTCTAATATGAAATATTATTTCATCTAATATATTTATTGAACTATCTTCAGTATTACTTAGTTTAATAGATGATACCTCAGATGTTCTAAGTATTTTAATTTCATCAATTGCTTCCTCATATTTATGGTCAAGAATACAATTTTTTATTTTTATAAAATTCCTTACTTTGTTAATATATTCCAAAGGTGTAATATGAGCTTCTTGGCAATACTCAATTGCAGCTTCATAATAACCATTTAATATTAAATAATTCAAAATAATATTGTCAATATTTCTGCATTAAACCAGGATATCATTATAATTAGATTATACTTAATATTGTACTTTTAACTATAATATATTGTATAATGCACATTGCCATCACGTTAGAATAAAACCCAATAAAATTAAGTATATAATATTACCAAATATTGGCAATAATGGGATTATTCTATCATATATTATATAAATGACTGTGCTAATAATTTATATATCCAATGACCTTACAGTTTTTCACTATTGCACTTCCCCATAAGTTCAATAAAGCTGGATTCAATGTTATGACATTGCTGAGGAGTATGCATATTGAATTATAAAATAAATAAATAGAAACTTTTAATTATTAGGATGAAATCTACAAATATATTTAAGAATGATGATATCTCGTGATTATATTCTTTCTTATATATATATAATATGTATTATAATATTCCTCTATGTATAACTATTCAATAATTATGAAACTCAAATAATTTCCTTTCTATAGTATAAGTTCGGAAGTGAGATAAACAAAATATATTAAAACGTTGCTACGAGAGTTCTAGGGTTGTCTTAGTGGCTTAAAAGTGTCAATTAAGAATTTATATTTTATACTCCATAATTCTCCAGTACTTTCACATACTTTTTTAACTATATCTAAAAAAAGATACAAAATAAAACTTATACGAATAGTAATCAGAGCTTAAGTACAATATATCACAATTTCTACCTAAATACATTCAATTATAAATAAAGTAGAAATCTTGCTTAGTGGTTAAACAATACACTCGTGATATTCCAAGTCTCTCTAATGGGCGCGTATGGTGACTGTCTTATACTTTTGAATGGTGAGGGGTACGTAAAGATAGCAGAAAGCATCCTGTCTCGCCCTCAAAGTATTTTCTATAGTAATTTATTTAAAAGGTAAACAAGTTTACAAGTAAATTCAGCCCAATAAATCTCTAATTTGGGGCTAATATATATATGATGCATACAGAGAGCAACTACGCAGGAATGAAGGATTTGGTGATTCCACCAAAAGACCCACGCTTTAAGACGGATGACGTAACAAAGACAAAAGGTAGCGACTTTGAAGATTATTTCTTAAAGCGAGAGTTATTAATGGGTATATATGAGAAGGGATTTGAAAGACCATCACCTATACAAGAAGAAAGTATCCCAGTAGCTTTAGCTGGAAAGGATATATTAGCTAGAGCTAAGAATGGAACTGGTAAGACAGCAGCCTTCGTTATACCATTGCTTGAAAAGATCAACACAAAGAAAAATACTATACAGGGATTGATTCTTGTACCTACAAGGGAATTAGCTCTACAAACAAGTAGTATTGTTAAACAACTTGGTAAACATATCAGTGTACAGTGTATGGTTAGTACAGGAGGTACTTCACTACGTGATGATATATTACGTTTAAATAATCCTGTACATGTTTTAGTTGGAACACCAGGTCGTGTTCTTGATTTAGCAAATAAGAAAGTTTGTAACCTTAGTGGTTGCTTTATGTTTATAATGGATGAGGCTGATAAATTATTAAGCCCTGAATTTCAGCCTATAATTGAAGAACTAATCGAGTTTTTACCTAAGGAACGTCAGATACTTTTATATTCTGCTACATTTCCAGTTACTGTAAAGGGTTTTAAAGACAAATATCTTTCAAATGCTCATGAAATTAATTTAATGGATGAATTGACATTAAAGGGTGTAACTCAATATTATGCTTTTGTAGAGGAGAAACAGAAACTTCATTGTCTTAATACTTTATTTTGTAAGCTACAAATTAACCAGGCTATAATATTTTGCAATTCTGTAGCAAGAGTTGAACTATTAGCCAAAAAAATTACTGAGTTGGGTAGTTCGTGTTTCTATATACATGCAAGGATGCTGCAATCTCATAGAAATCGTGTATTCCATGACTTTAGGAATGGTGCATGTAGATGTTTGGTATCTTCAGATTTAATTACTAGAGGTATCGACATTCAGTCTGTCAATGTTGTTATAAATTTTGATTTTCCAAAATATTCTGAGACATATCTTCATAGGATTGGTAGGTCTGGTAGATTTGGTCACTTGGGATTAGCAATAAATTTGATTACATATGAAGATAGATATAACTTATACAGAATAGAGAAAGAGCTGAATACAGAGATTACATCAATTCCTGTCCAGGTTGATCCTGCACTATATACATAAGTTGAGTATTATTTGTGTTACGCAGGGTTTGGTAGTATAAATGGACTATAAATTGCAATGTGCAGTATAAACTATATATTAGTTTTGAAGTTAATACTAGTGCTACTTAAATGTCTGTATACTTTAATTCAAGTGGTATATGGAATCTTTTTGTATATAAGTTGAATAGGAAATTAAGATTTCATTCTACTACATTATAACTATGACTTGTGTAAAGTTGCAAATGCATCCTTTATGCAGTAATTGGTTGTTTTGGTATTCCATAATTTAATACTAATACCAATTAAAAGTAAAGGGATAAATAAAATATATTGTATAACTAAATGACGGTATATCTTTGAAAATATTTTGATTTAATTAAAAATATTCCTGACAAGATATTAATGTAAAAGGACTTTTGAAGGAATCTCTTTATTGCATCTAACAATATCTAATATATTTATTATATCCCAATCATTTTTAAATGCAATGTTAACTAGGAGTTACATTTGGTCAATCTTTATTTCTACACTCTCATGAAGAAGTATATCGCGGAGTTGTATTATATATATTAATGTTAGGATTTCCGGGAATTACAAGCTCATAGGACATGAGGAGAATTTTATGCTTTTGGATATGAATACAGTACTATCATCATACAATATAAAAGAGAGACATTGCTAGAGATTATACGTTGAATTAATACAATTGAACTTAAAGATTAGAAAGTTGGATAAATCAAATTAGGAGATTAAAGTTGATGAGAGAATGAGTGTTACTCTAGTATTATACCTAAATTATAAAGTATCTCTACATCGTTTGTATGATTAAAAATAAACAATTTGAAGAGAGGCTTAGAGATCGAACATACTGAAGAATCTGCATATAAATTGTGGTTTTTAAGAGTTTATTTCTCTGAATTTCAAGATTTTCTAAAATATAGAAACCATTAATTTGAGTAACTGGATTATACTGACTTCTGAGATATTTAAATTGATCTGATATCTTACTTAAAACCTCTCGAGTTGTATAATGACACATCCAATATTCCTATTACACATGCTTTTATTTAAGCTGTCCTGAAGCTTATATATACTCTAACTTGCTAGTAAAAATAAAGGACAATATTAAATGTTGTAATTTATAATGGATTTTTTTACTCAAAATATCTTAGTGACTTTTGATTCTGAACTCTTGAATTATTCTACATCGAGATGTTTCATAGTTTAAAAGATGGTCATTTGAATTTATTATCTTTATAATTTAGGTATTTGTTACCTAAATTATATACAGCAATAGGATAAATCCACTAAGATAGATAATAATTACCCTTTTATCTGTATAATTACCTGAACTATAGAAACCATGAACCTCTAAATACAGTCCACTTAGTTTTGAATATATCTCAACTACTTTTTTGTAATATATTGGTTAAATCGTTCTGGACAATGTGCAGTAATTTAAATATATCTATTATTATTACAATAATATTTATGCTAGAGATCATCATAATTGCTCATCATTTTGTTCATATTACTATAATATCTATCACCCCTATTTAGTAATTTTTCTAGTATTTATTTGTACATACTATATATCTTGCAAATTTCCTAATGTAAATACAATGACTCTTTTCTTTATGAAGGAATTAGATGTTTTCAAAGACGTTGATAATTTTCAACTTGGTATATATAACTTGGATTTTATTTTATATATTTCATAGTTATATCTGGCCTTAAATCTACACCTTTTGATATCAAGAATTATTTTAATTCTCCACTTTTCAGCATATTTTCAACACTATCATAGCTACTAATAAAAATTCCATCAAGATAGAGCTGTAGTATTGTAGGTCAATTGTTCAATTTCTTGATACCTTCCCTAATTGCTGATTATTTTGTAATATCAATAAATTTGTATTCTAAGATACCAACTAACACCATAACCAAAGATATACTACGGCTAGAACTACATTTAGGCTCAAAAGGTGTACTCTTTATAAATAGTACTACTTTATTATCTAAAGTGATCTTTACTAGTTCCTACTTTAATTTTTCCCATTCAATTATTATTAGAATTAGAGATAAAGTAAGAAATATATTTGATTTTATTGGTATAGGTAGTAAAGATCTCATATAACCAGAATTAGATCGAAGTGAAGGAATTTTAGTAGGATAAATTAAATCTGGATTACTCTCAAAATCTCGATTCAAATTAATATTGAGACTTAAGTCCTTTATTTCAGTATTATGAACATATTAATTACTTGTATTTACCCCTAAAATTTTATTCTTATTAATTTTCATACTCATTCTAAATGATTCTTTATCTTTCTTTTTAGAATACCTATTCATAATGGAAGTTACGTAATATTTCTTACATGTAGCTTTTGTTGTATCTTTGATACTAAGGAATGTATTAACACATTTATTTCCGTAAGTTTAGGATAGGACAGAGTACATTAGTTTATTTAATGAACCAATAAAAAATCTTATATATTTTGGTATTTGACTAGAATATAAACCATGAACCCTAACTAATTTAATGCTATTTTAATGCTATTTTTGGGGTTTACGAGAAATATAAGTGTAATCCTCTTACTGTTAATGAAGTTATTAATATAAAAGATATTGTATATAAAAGTCTCAACAGTAATATATTGATTGCTAAAAAGATAGTTGAATACTATTAAGCTCTAAATATAATAATTTAGGATAATAGGTACTGACTCAATAAGATGTAGATGCCTTACGCGCTTAATAATTTTAGATATCACTATAGTGGCATCTCTTGAAGATAATATCACTTTTAACTTTTCGTTTAAAATTTAAATAAAGTAATTGAGCATAGTGGGATTCATGAAAGGGATCTGGACTGAACTTGGTTGTTTCTCATATAGTCTAAATTTATTACCTTCAGATATATTACTCCATACTGAAGAGGAAGTTAGTACACGAGCTTATTTAGCTAAGAGCAAAATGAATACCAAGAAAAAATCGAGTGCACTGGAAAGTAAAATCCAAAGATATAGTCCTAACACTTTGCTAACATCGCTTGAAATTATTAAGAGACACTTTGATGCTAATAAAGAATATAAAACAGTGGGAGAACAAAGGCTATCTGGAGATACTATACTACCAGTAAGGTCAGAAGAACCTATTACTAGAAATGAACTAAAGGAGAGGTTAGCTAAAAAAATTGCAGAACTTCGTCAAAATAAGATTTTAAGAAATAAGAATAGACAAGATAAGAGGGAAAAAAAACAAAAACTCATAGGAATTAAACAAAAGGAAATTGATAACCAAAACAGTGATATTGAGGATCACCAATGTTTTGGAAATATCATTACCCCATCTAATACTTCAGATTTACAGAATAAAAAGTTATTTGATAGATATAAAGGTTCTAAAATAAAACGTATTGAAGAATCTATAAAGAAGATTAAAGAAGAAGAAATATGGTTAGATACCTTACCTGACCATATCCGTAACGTTGAAAAGACCAAAATAGCAATGGAGAAAGCTCTTCAACGTGCTAATAGAGTTAAGGTGAAGGATAATTTAAGTAAACTTATGAAATCAAAGAAGCAAATACTAGCGAAGAAAGAGAAATCGAGGAAAAGATGGGAGAATATTAAGAAAGCCAATGAAGAGAAAGCAAAAATCTCTCAACTGAAAAGACAAGAAAATATTAATTTGTATAGGAAAAAGTGAATATAGTATTTAAGAAGAATTCTTAGTACTCAATATTAGTACTTTATCATATAGGCTCCATATTTTTTAATTATAAAAACAGATATGATTTTTTTTTTTATTTATATGATATTAATTGAAAATATAATTAAATATATAATGGAGTTCATAAATTTTAGATAAAATAATTTATATATAGGAACAACATCATTGGATGTATTGTATAAGTAGTGATGAAGTACTTGTAAGCTGATAGTCAAATAATTTACTATATCTAATATTATTAATTATTCTGAGCACATATTCAAGTGACTATAGCTTTAAATATAAGTTTTAGAATATGTAATTAGAGGAATTTGAAGATTTAATGGATTTTTTTAAGATACTAAGATAATCTCAATAATTAAAGTTATTTAAAATATTCTTACTATTAATAATCTGGATTTTTTTCCGGATATTATGTAATCAGAAAACTTAATTTGAATTGGTTATATAATATTTCAGATTATTATAATTAATTATAAATATTTATGAGACTAGAAATAATTAAATAGATTAACTTTAGTATCACTTAATATTAGATATATGGAGTTTTATTTTTGAAAGATATAACAACTAATCGTATTATTAAAGATTTGTAGTAAAATATTTGTTACAACTAAGTGATTTTTTGAACTTAACTTGCTAACATGTCTAGATTATCCTAATATAACTATGTTAAGAATTACTAAATCTTGATAATTTTTTTGTTGCAATATATATATTTCTTAAATATGTTTCATTTTTTTTTAATTAAGAAATTAGAGAACTACTAGTAATTCTATACATATATATAATTATCAATTTCAATTATATTTCAGACTTAAATTATAAAGGTTAATAATTTGTTAATCAAGAGTAAATGGTGTAACATAAATAATAGAACTCATACCTAATAGCTATTTTCATATTTAAATCTTCAAACATTGAATCAATATAATAAACTCAATAAGCAGAAAAATCTACTTAATAATTAAAACAGTCTAAAAACTAAAAGTTTCATAATTTATATTTTAAGATCAAATTCTGTTTAACAGAAGATATCTAAGCTTATTTGGAAAATTTATTCATAGACTACTGTTAATTGTTCAACAATTTGATAAGTAAAATCAACTAGTAAAGAGTTTAAATAGTCTAATATAGCTTATATTACTATCACTAAATTTTTCTTAAAATACTTTAGAGTCCACTATTCTTCACATACTTGGTGACATTGAAGATTCAAAAAATCGAGATGAATCTGTAATCATATTAGAAGAATGAACAGATTGAGAAGGTTCAATAGATCGACTTGCTTCTCTTTGTTCAATAATACTAGATTCTACAGATGTCAACCCTAATGGTAAGTTCTTTCTTTCAATCATTTTCTTTCTTCTCTCTTTCTTTTTTTTTGAAACCTCGTTCTTGACTTGCTTACCCAATTGCTTAACTTGTTTATGCTCATGTTGTTTATTCTTCTGATATTCCTTATATTTCTCAGATCCCAATACCTTCTTTATCTTCGAATTCCTTAGTGGCTTTGTGAGTGCAGATTTAACTTTGCTAAGTATACCACGTTGGGCATAATAAAGTGCCTTCTTAAGGTTCTCTTCTTTAGCTTTTACTAACTTAAGCTTCTGTGACATTGTAACCAGATCAACTTTCATACGCTTAGATTCTTGAATAGCGGCTTGTGCCTCTAATTTTAGTTCTTCTATATTCCTAATTGATTGTTGTAAGTCATTCTGGAGTTTGGCAATTGAATTTCTTAATTGTACATTTTCTGTCTTAAGAATTTTACTTTCTTCTAGAATTGAACTAATTTGTTCCGAAGTATATAATACACCTTGAATAATTATTTCATTTTGATTAATAGTTGGACATGCATTATTAATAGAACTTTGTTGAGCTGCAAGTAGTGCAGATTGAATTTCTGTAGATACTTTTTCATTTATAAATAGATTATAAAATTTTAGCTGAGTAAATTGCCCCATTGCTAAACTATACCATTCATGATTTTGAAATACAGATCTTTTTAATGCAGCTTGGCATGCTTCTAAATTTGAATCAATGGGTATTTGTTCAACATCTAATCCTTGAGGAAATACCATTTGTAGCTCTTGCAGTGCTTCACTCACAACTGATTGTTTTTTTTCATAGCTTAGATTGTGAAAATATGATGAGAAACTACTTAGTACATTTCCTGAAGATAAAGAATAAGCTTCTTTAATAGGTGTACAGACTATAAATATCAATCCAAAATAAAACTGTCTCATTTTCTACCTTATAAATTTCATATTAAATATTATCTCTAAGAATATCTTCAGGAGGTTCTTTTAAATCTTTAAAATTCCAGATCTATTAATGAGTAATTTCTAGATCACATAGAATTTACATAAGATCTGAAAATTAAAAATTTAAAGTAACAATATTCAAATTCAAATATCAACTACAATAATAATACATATCTTTCTATACACTTATCTAGCTCTAATACATTATTACTCTTTAATTTTAATTCAAAAAATATATTAAAACCTAAAATATATCAGTAAATATACAATTGGAAGTTACATTTATAATATTTGAAGAGTAGCTTAAGGATTCCAAACTTTCGTGTGTTTTGCACTCCTTTAAATTCTTGCAAGTTTTAATTTGATTCTTGCATATTTTTCCCTTATCCTTTCTAGTCTCAAGATGTTGTCTAGAATTTGATACTGTCACTACTGTATTCTCTACTAAGTTATCTTTCTGTTTGCATATATTTGATTTATTAGATTTGCGTATTTTCAGGTGAGATTCAGTATTCTTGTTATTATTATTCGACAAAATATTATCTTTATGATCATCAGACATTTTATTCTTAGGTAGATTTTTAACTTTGGTTTTTGGAAAGGCTTCTGATTTTACAGGCTGTTTAATAAAAGCTGAACTCTCTTTATCCTTCATATTTTTATCTGTATTTGATATTCCGAAAGACCCAAGTTTCAAAGTATCTATTCCTAATAATTCCAAATATTGACCTGAATCAATCCTTATTGAAGAATCACATATATAATTAGTATTATCCTTTATATTATCTTTAGTTGTATTTTTGATATTTGATTGTTTCTTTATATTACTACTATTTGACTTGCATATATCAAGTATTTCTTTAGACAACTTCACATTATTTAAATGCTTCTTACCATCTCCTATGCTGTCCAAATAAGTGAAGAAAGCTGAACCATTTTCAAAGTAACAAATATCAGATGTTTCATTTATAGTTCCTTCTACTTTCATCACATTTCCATTTTTAGTTTCAGTATTATTGCTACATTTCTGTTTGGTGTTATAGTTTGAATTTTTAACATAACTTTGATCGTCAATATTTAAATTATTTGTATTACTGTCTATATCAGATACAGATAGATCTGTTTCATTTTTATTATCTGATGTTTCTTTACTTTTAACCCCAACAAATACCTGACTAGGGTTATCACCTAAAGGAAATGTCATATTAGAAGAGTCTTGTGTAATCCCAGCTTCATTATAGTCATTACAATTGGACAAAAGCAAATCAGCACATTTAAACCAGCTTGATCCATTCAGAATAAAAGATGACAAAAACCCACCCTTATTTTGTAAGAGTTTATTTGCCCGATTAATTATCTCTTTTTTCTCATTGTAATATCTTGGTGAGTGAATCCTTGTTGGATATCTAGTCTCTGCTGTCCTAAGCTGCGATTCAAGATTCAACTTACCAAACTGAGCACTCATCAACTTTTCAGCTGCCTTAGTTGCTTCAGCTAGGAGCCTGTTTCTTTCAGCTTCTGATTCACTCTCTGAAGATGCAAAATTACTACCATTCTGTCCACCAGAACTATTTGATGTGATATCTTCATTATATATCTGGTGTTCCAATGATTTATAATTATAGCCATAATAGGGTTTGGCTACAGGATCTAAAGCTTTACCGCGATTGATAACTATTTGCATGATTTCTAGTTGTCAAGTAAATATATTTACTAAATTAAACTTTTCAGAAACTTTCTAAAACAATTTTCAATATTATATCTGCTTATTATATACTGAATAATTAATAAATATCCATGTGTACTAATTACACACAAATATTTTCCTTAATCCATCTTGATAAGAATAAAATCTCATACTTTTCACACTTCTGGGAGTACACACCATTTAGTTGGGAGAAAATAATAAAAAAAAAAGACACACAATTTTATAAACAAAATCCTGAATTTAAATAGATTTTTTGAGTATATCTCTGCCTTATTTATTTTTCAGCCCAATTTCTTCTTTACCAATATTTTCTTAATCTTTTAAAATAAATAGATCTGGGGGCGCCACAAAAGGATTAACACTAAAGTAGGTAACAAATACAAGAAAAGATTAATACTGTTAAATAAAATTATCTAGATAACCACAATATCCTTTATAATGACTTTATATCTAAGATCTAAATATTTTGCAGTATTTCTGTTTCTATACACAGTAAAATTGGTCAGATGTGTATATCAAACTCCAGAATACACGGTTAATAGAATAAATTTACTATTTCAGAGATTTTTAATAGAGTCTAATATTAAAATAAACTATGAGATAACCAAATCTTTGGCAAGATCATTAGATCTAACTGCTGGGGAAACCTTTCATGATCAATTCCAAACTGTTATAGATGATTGTGAAAAAAAAACTTCAAGTACCTTATCAGCTACTGGAAATAATGCATCATTATCACGAAGTATTTGTAAGAATGTATTACATGAACATGTAAAACTTGTTCTCAATCGCCAACACTTTGCTGAAAATATTTATGAAGTAATTTCTAATTCACTCCAAGAAATACCTTCAAATAATACAAAAAGTCCTAATGAACAGTCTTATCCACTAAAAAATTCAATATTTATAACTCCTGAAGTCAGTTATCTTATATCAGATCTATTACCTTTAAATCCTTCTCTTGAACAATGTGTTGAATCAATTTTACGTGTTTTATCCTTGCCATTTGGCTTTACAGAGAGTCAAGCAAACATAGTATGTAAAGATATACTGGAGATGCGAAGAATTAGAGGCTACTATTGCTCTAAAGATAAAATTCCTAATAACCTGCAATATATTTTTCCCAAAAAAAGTGATAATAGCTGCTCTAAATATAAAATAAAACTAACTCCGTTTAAATCTGTTCCAGAAACCTTAAATTTTGAATCATTCGATATAATCGGTGGTCTGTCATGTAATAATAATAAAATAAGTATTGAAAGTGATACTATTATTAAAAAACCTAATTTATTATTTTTACCATTCATAAATTCCCCAGTTATATCAATTAAAAAATCCGAAAGATCCCTTAAATATAATATGGGTAAAAGTAGTATATCCCCAGAATTATTAACTGAAAGTGTAACTGAGGTTCAAGAACTTAAGGTTTCTGAAAAATTAATATTCAATGATGATATTTATACTGATTTAATATTACCATGTAAATTACTGACTTATGAAGAAAAAATACTAGCCTCTATGTTGGTATTTATAAGCAATTCAATGCAACTTCCTTTAGACGCAATAGAAGCATGTATAGTGATAACTAGAACTGTGACCTCATCTACTATCGTTGTACCTAATCAGAATGATATCTCTCAGCAAAAAGCTGGGATTATATCTACCCAGATAATCAACTTCTTTATTCCTACATGTATTAACTCTCTATTAACAATTTCAATATTCGTACCACTAAGTAACTTTGCAAATAGCTATTTAGCACCCTTAGAAACATCTGAGTCTGCTACAAAAATTTTAGGCAAGATATGTGGCAAGGTTATGGAGAATTTTGTAGATATTTTTGGAACTATTAGCATAGAACAGCAGTTTGAGTGTAATATTATTCATACTCTAATTATTAATTCCCTCCAAGAACAAATATGGAATAAGGCAGGTGCATTGTTTACAACAAGAGAACTATCCAATATAGTATGTAAATTAAACTTTGAATATTCAGTATCACAAGTTGTAAGTGATTGCTCTATTTTATTCTCTAAGTATATTAAAGAGATACCAAAGGATTTGGTTTCCACAATTTGTCAATCCATACTAAGTTATGTGCAGCCTCAACCTTTAGTCGTTAGGCCCATTATATATACTATTACATCAATATTATCTGAGCTTGTAAACTCCGTTAATCAATATGCAAAGAAAAGTATTAGATCACTTATTGACATAGGGACACAAATATTAGACTCATGCCTGGGTAGAGAAGATTGTATAGAATCTTATGAATCTTCTTGTAAAAAGGCATTTTTAGATTTATCATCAATTGAAGGAATGACAATTAGTGAAATTGAATTCATTTGTGGGAACTCAAAAAGTTTGGTGATTAAGGTTCTATCTAACTTCTCAATACCAGAATACCTACTTAAATATCACAAGGCTCAATTTAAAAGTAGAATTGCAATAATACAAAGTAATATATCAATATATTCTAAGATACAAGAGAAGACTGGTGAGCAACTGCTTAGTTAGTAATAATTTAGATAATTATATATACAAGTATATATTTTGTATACTAAAACCAATCGCCTAATTTAGTTATGTAGAACTACTGTATCAGAGTTATTGAAATATGTTAACTCTATACTTATCAGAGTAAAATAACAAATATATAAGATAAACTACAAGATCAATTTGCCAATGTAACATTTAACTTTTCTTCTTCAGCTATAGCTGCTATATCTGCAGCTTGAATAAGTTCATTGATACTTCCATCACCATATACTGGACCAGCAGCTGTCATTACATAAGGTATGCCCTTATCATCCTTAACTAGCAGTTCAGATAAGTGTTCCCAAGGTATATTTAAGGGTTCACCTGGTCCAGGTGCTGGATAGTTAGTATGAGTAGCTGGGAAAGCAGCCCTATCTACAAACTCTTGCACTAGTACTTCTGGAGTATAGCCATGATTAGGATCTACTGGTGCTTGTGTATGTGAAGCTGGGTAAGCAGCTTTTATCACAGGTATAACCACAGTAAATGGAATGTCACCACTTCCAGGTCCCGGTGCTGGATAGTTAGTATGAGTTGCTGGAAAAGCAGCTCTATCTTCAGGATCAGTACGATCTACTGCAGGTTGATAACCATGTTTACCATCTGCTGGATAATTAGTATGAGTAGCTGGGAAAGCAGCTCTATCTTCAGGATCAGTACAATCTACTGCAGGTTGATAACCATGTTTACCATCTGCTGGATAATTAGTATGAGTAGCTGGGAAAGCAGCTCTATCTTCAGGATCAGTACGATCTACTGCAGGTTGATAACCATGTTTACCATCTGCTGGATAATTAGTATGAGTAGCTGGGAAAGCAGCCCTATCTTCAGGATCAGTACAATCTACTGCAGGTTGATAACCATGTTTACCATCTGCTGGATAATTAGTATGAGTAGCTGGGAAAGCAGCCCTATCTTCAGGATCAGTACGATCTACTGCAGGTTGATAACCATGTTTACCATCTGCTGGATAATTAGTATGAGTAGCTGGGAAAGCAGCCCTATCTTCAGGATCAGTACGATCTACTGCAGGTTGGTAACCATGTTTACCATCTGCTGGATAATTAGTATGAGTAGCTGGGAAAGCAGCTCTATCTTCAGGATCAGTGCGATCTACTGCAGGTTGATAACCATGTTTACCATCTGCTGGATAATTAGTGTGAGTAGCTGGGAAAGCAGCTCTATCTTCAAGATCAGTGCGATTTACTACAGGTTGGTAACCATGTTTACCATCTGCTGGATAGTTAGTATGAGTGGCTGGATAAGCAGCTCTTAAATTAAGTTTCGCTTTCTTATTAGTGGGAACGAAGTAATGTTTATTTATTGAATGATATTCAGTATGAGAAGCTGGGAATGCTGCACGTCTCTTTGTAGTTGGAGCTAAGCTAAGTCCAGAGTAGTAGTTGTATAGATTAAACTTCATAGATACAGTCTTGCATAAACTTTCACCATATCCATAATATTTTATTTCAATTGCACCACATACAACACTGATAATTGATGGAATTCTAGAGACATATGGAGGAGCCCTATAAAGAAGCATTGGAGGTTCTGATGATAACCAATTTCTCAACAATACTCTGCAATCTCCACAGAAGTCCTCAGGTTTACTTTTGAATAATCTCCTGAACTCGTAAGGAGGGGTTTGTGGCCATGGAAATCCCATACCTCGCCCTGGTTGGAATAGCATCAAATTTAGGACATTAGTTGCAAATAACCAGTGAGGTACATAAACATAATCCAAAACCTCCCTAGTCTTAACTTCAGCCCTTCGGTTACTACAGAAACATGAAACTACCAAAGTAGCCAAGAGAATTGCAATGTGCAGATAAGGCAATATCCTCATAACTTAAAAATAATAATAATAAAACAATAGACCTAAAAAATATTTTACAATCGCACTCTAACCCCCTCTTAAACAAGGAGGTTTACAGTGCTACGACTAATAACAGCTATGATGTTATTACTCTCCTATCTACCTATCCTATTATAATATATTAATTTTAATTATCCACACTAGCTCCTAGGTACCTTAAGTAGACTCGAATATAAGACGAGACGTTTTTATTCCAATCACATAATGCGCACTTTTTTTTTCTTTATTTAACCGGTTTTGAAAGGTATTATTTGAAAAACAACTAAATTCTATTGAGGAGATATTAGGAGTCATTTTTGTTTCTTAAATGTGCCATACATAATTATGTACATAATACAAAATAAGTGTCAAATTATTTTACTTTTTACTTAATATAAACAGAGCTACAATTGAATGTCTTGTCTACTCTAATTAAATTAATTAAGATCCTATCCACAAACGTCTTGAAGTATCTCTCTCACGTTGTTTAGCTTCCTCAATATCATCTTGAGTTGCTACAGGTCTTAATGTAATATAAAGAGTCTTCAAATTTAAATCAACTTTCAATTTATTATCATATTTGAGCTTACCGCTCAATCTTAGGGCGCTTATGTATTTGCTGTCCGGGAGCTTTCCACTGTTTTTAGCTGCTTTATTAATGGTTCTTGCCATTTTTCTTGAATTAACTACAACATAATTGTAAGCAGTCTTGAATTCTCCCCTTGACTTATTCAGAGATGTTATAGCTTTTTTATACTTTATAGGATTTTTTCCTATTACACTTCTTGCAAATCTATAATATTTATCTAACCCAAGAGTAAGATGTTTTGTACACTTTCTTGCCTCATATGGTGGCTTTTTATGCACTAATAACATGAATTTCTCAATTGCAAGATTGTTTAGATTACAGATCAAATGTAGAATATATGCAGCTACTCTTGTAGATGTCAGCTTACTAACTAAGTTCTCTTTTTTCTTCATGTTCATCTTTCTGCCTGGAATTCCATGAATTCTATTGTTAAGCTCTGCATCAGCAATTTCTCCAAATGCCTGCAATAAATCTTCATCAAGATCTAACTGTGGCCTTATTAAAGCTGCTGCAGGCATCATAACACCTATATGAGTAGTTTCTGCTTTTGCTGCATTTATTCCACGATTTTGTTTAGGTACAAATTCAACAGAACCTTGCCAATTTATTGCTTTCTTTAATTTGTCAATAGGTTCTTTAGGATCAGCCATCTCTCCTGTAATATATCCCTCAACTCCTATTCTAGATCCTGATGGAATTTTTACTTCGACTAACAAATGTCTAAATCTTTCATCATTTTCATACTTAGATAGTAGATCATCCTCTTTCAATTCTTCATATCCTAAAATATGAATAGTTGCCTCCTTTGGTATTAACATCTTTGATTTATATTCTGAGATTAAATCTTTTACGGTTGCAGTCTCAAACTCATCAGGAGAAATAAATACAAAAGTTGACCATAGTGAATCAGTATTCCTAATAACATAGCGGATAGGATCTCTTGATGTTTCTAAGTGTAAATTATCTGTTTCAACCCAAAACTGCATATCAGATTGAACACCAAGCTCCTTTAATGTCTTATTATCACCTCTTAACTTCCTTCCACTTGAGAAATAAATTGCAATAACTTCTTGTGAAAATCCACGTTGATCAGCTAGAAATTTGATTACTTCACTAAGCTTTTTATCAGATTTTGCAGATGATACAATAGTACTACCATCTGGATATGAAAATCTAAGTCCCGTGAATCTTTGCACTTCAGAATTTTGTTCTAACTTATTGTTATCTGTTTCTTTTACTTTACTATAAATGATATCTCCATCTTTAAGCTTGAAAGCATCAATTGGAGCTTCCAAATTTATCATATTTTCAAGGGGCCCATTTTCTTTTCTTCTCCTTGATAATGTAATCATTTCTGGTGATATACCTTTTAGACCAGCTAATGTTCCACGGAATTGCCCAAGTTTAGATGCTAGTGGTACTGGAATATTAATTGATGTTCCATCATCCCATTCTATCACCAAATTAACTATTCCAGGACGGATAAGATTTCCGAATTCATCTCTTTGTAAAGAATCGATGATTTCAACGAACAATTCTGTATTTCTTGTTATTCTTAATTCTTCAACAGTTTTATCTGGAAGTTTTTCATAATATCTTCTATATTTTGTTCCATTATCAAGAATCCTTTCTGTATAAAGCCTCATATTATCATAAGGTATATTTCTTCTAATAGATATACTTTTAATAATAGATCTTATAGTGGCTGAAGGGAAACAAATAACCTGAATAGGTGCTATATGGCGATTAGCTACAACTATATAAAGAGTAATACTTGGTTTTGTAGGATCAGATGTACTAGCTCCATCTATGTATTCCTGATCTTTTATATCTTCTATTGGTATTTGGGGAGTTTCAATAGGACTACCAGTAATCCTAACACGGAATATAACGCCAGATATAATTCCCAATTGTCTTAATGTAGAATAATCATTACTTGGTAAAATAGAAGTTGGAAGTAGGCGTCTATCTATACCAATAATTTCAAGCTGTATAGAATTAGGTAAATAGTTACGACGCCAAGCAATTAAACGTTTTAGTTGTTTTATTGTTGTTGATGGATATACACCTAAAATTAAATCAAACCCATTATAATCATCAAACCTTATTCTAATATTCATAGGAATTTCATGTCTACCAGTTAAAGGATTCAAATATGATGGTTGTACTGTTACATGCCTATATGGGCCTGTTCTCACATATAACTCATCCTCAGCAACTATATTTAATTGACTTAATGTATAACCTCTTAATCTTCGCCAAATAACAGCCTGACCATTTGCATCTATATCTTCAATCTCTAAATCTATATCTGTAAAAGGTAGCTTTAATGATTTAGATAAAGCAATACGGATTGAATCAATAGGAGTATTTGACCATAAAGAAACTGAAAATCTTTTTCTTGAATGTGGTTTATCTAGGCAATTCAAATGTATTCTAAATTGAGAACCTTGCCTTATAGGTAATGGGGTTGTTGAGAAATCTGTATCTGGTGTAGCTACTATAATAATATCATTATTTTTTATTCCCATTTCATATAAGCTTAATTCAGCTTCTGGTGAATTCAATCCAATACTTTCTGGTATATTTTGACCTTCACGAAAAATCCCTAATTTAATATGGGATAATGGTATTTGTTTTTCTGTATTAATATCATATATAATATCTGCTATTGTATGACTAAATACTGCCTCATAAATTACATATATGCGCTTTGATAAAAAGAATAACTTTATCTTTATTGGTTTTAAAATATATTCACCTGGTATTGTTCTTTTCTTATGTATGTTTAATGAATGTGGAATTTCACTCACTTTTTTATTTGAACTCCTTAGATCAAGTTTTGGTTGTTTGGATGATTGTGAAATATATTGATTTTGTTTTACTAAAAACAAAGGATGTTCATTTGCTTCAATTCCAAGTTCTGATAAAGTACTTGAACCTGGAAGAAATTGTTGCCCATTTGTAAGTTTCATTTTTTCTTTGTATCCAAATTTTGTAGCAATTTCTTTTGCAACTGTATCAAGATTATTATTTCTATTAACTAACACATCTTCAATTATGCCATCTGGTAAGGCAACTTTAATGTAAACTTCATCATCACCTATCTCAACATAACTTTCAGAAGTTTCTTCAAAATCTTTATTATTTCTAAGGTCTTCATTATTTATATATGAATTTAATGTTGCAATTACTGAGTCACTAGGTGATATATTAGAAATTTCTGTATTTCCTGATAATAATTTTCCATTTGATTCTAAGTGAAATAAGTAATCCGATAATCTTCTTGATTTTTCAGGTCTAGCTTCTAAGTATAAAGAAATAACATGCCCTAATGTAGATTTAGGTGAATCTGTAAGTCTTACTTTAGAATCTAAATCTGTAAATAATACTGTTATACGATGTTTTTCCTCGCCAGTATCAGATGCAGATACCAAACCAATAAAATATAGAAAATAGATGAACAGATGATACCACATCATCTGTGGAGGTTATATAAGCCCTTACAAATATATTCACCTTATTTTTAACTATGACTTCAGGATATATCTTGTAGCAAAATTCTACTATTTACTATATATATCAAAGTTTAATCTAAACTAGTGTGTGCACACAGTGTGAAATCACACATTACACACGGCACCATTAAATTTTTATTATTACAAAAGATTCACGCTTGATTAAAAACTACAAACTTATTATTACTCATATTTTAAAAAGAAAGAAATTTAACTCAATTACTTATATACTATACTTTATACAAATAGGTTATATGTTCATTGTTTAAGTTTATATAAGTAGAAATAAACAAATTTACAATATACCTAATGGAAATGATTTAAATCGGAAAATATTATGGTTACAGATGAATTATTAACTTATCTATAAATAAAAAAAAGTAACTAAGAGTATATATTGACATCCAAATTATATAAAGTGTATTTATCTTCTAAAATAATAGTTCTATTAAATTTATTTCAGAATAAGCCTAATAACTAAGTATAAATATACAAATACTTACAATATTAGATAACTTTAATATTAAATTTAATTTTTAATATTATTAAAAATACTTGATATTTGTTGAATATTACAATCTAAACTTATAAAATGTTTAATAACAAATTAGATTTTTTATTATTTAGTTATTAATCTTTTATTATATTAAATTATATAACTTAAAATCATATATCTACTCCCCTATGGAAAATTGAAATATTCTATATACTGTACTGTCACATTTTTCAGAGGATTAATCAGATTAAAATATCTTGGTAAAGCTTCAATAAATTGAATAATAGATTTATTACCTTCTTTACTTTCTATGCAATTTCTATAGCTTGAATTATAAAGGGTGATTTTTTGAAAGTCTTGATATTTTAAGCCACGAATTGTTAATGCAGTTGTCTCAATACGAACACGATAAGACATATTTCTTCCATCATTAGGTAAGGAACTTTTACTTGAAAATATACCATAAGCTTCAAATAATTTTTTAGTTTTATATTCAGATATACCATAAATTGATGCATAAATAAGTATATGTGAATTGGTACCATTAGTAATAATTTTAGTACCCTCACTTTGTAAAAAATAAAGACTTTGTATATTGTTGATAACATTTACTTCTTCCATTCATTAGTAGAATTTATTTTATTTAGTTGAGTATATAGAACAGCAATATGATTAAAACGTAGAGTCCTGTATAGACAAAAGAACAATTCTTCTATAACTATTTACTAGACATGGATATTTAAGTTTGTTAAAGAATATCATACCTGATCTTGTTCCATATAATATCATATATGTTGTAATAGTGGCAGTATCAGCATATTAAAATGGAGGATATAAAATTGTTCATAATCTATCCATAATTTTGAGTAGTAGTATGGTATAGATTCAAAGAAATAAGATGAATAAATAACTTTTTTCTCATTAGTATAGTGTCCATGAGTTAAATGTCCATCACTTTTTAAAGAAAGACTCATAATACAATTCTGAGATTTTAATAAATAAGATAATAATGCAAAATTAGGTACTCCACTTATTGGATGTAATATTTACACCCCATATACTAATATCAAGATTAAAAATTCTGAGAGCTCTTTTTTCAGTTAAATCTTGTAATTTTGTAATATTCGAAGTTTAAAAAATATGTACTTTTTATATTTATTGAATCTTTTGATGTTGAGAAGAAATATAAGAACTATTTTTTGATAAAGTGAATATTTCAGAATCTATAAGAGTTATTTTGATACTTTGTAAATTCACTTTATTTAAGTTTTTATATGTTAAAGAATTAAATCTAGTATTCAAATTGTAATAATCTATGGAAACATGAAGATCCTCATACAATTTTATTGAAGTATTATCTTCTAATATATCTTTAATTTTATTATCCTTACTATTATATAATTTTTCAAACTTGGATCCTTTTATATATTCTAATTTATATGTACTCTGAACAAAAATATTCAAGATGAAATATTGGAAGACACTAATGATCCAGCTGCTACTAAAGATAAACCATTCACTTGACGTTCAATCTCTTCTTTAATTAATCCTCTAATTTCGGGATCAACAATATATAGTGAAGTATTTGAATTTAGTAAAACCATTAAAAAATAAGGATTAGGACTTTTGGTTTGACAATTACCATGCAATAATTGTTTGGTGAAATATGATGTATCATTTTACCTTTAAAAATTAACAATGGAGTCTACTAAATTCCCACAAAATATATTTAACCATTTTTTGTATGTAAGATATTTCTAAATTGTATAGATAATTATGAAATAAGATTAAATACTTAAACTTCCTGTTAAATCTGATACAGATAAAGACACTTTTTTTCTTGTAGTATTACCTAAAAATACTGGTAACTGTTGAGGTTCTGGATTTGCATTGCTAGTACTATTATGAGTAGATCCTTTAGGAATTTTTTTATTAATATTATTAGTATTTACTTTTCTGGTTTTTTTTGAAACTGACTTGTCTGAAGGTTTATCTCCATTATTAATCTTTATAATAGGTAAAGGAAGTGCAGTTACTGATCCTAATCCATCGAAAGTTTGACTATGGTCACCTAATTTTGTGATTTTATTTGGAACTGATTTGTTTGAAGGTTCATCTCCACTATTAATCCTTATAGCAGGTAAAGGAAGCAAAGTTGTTGATCCCAATCCATCGAAAGTTTGACCATGAGAAGCTTCTATAGTTACTAAAGAATCTGGATCATCTATTACAGATGTTTTTAATGGACGTTTCGATGGTAATACTGTACTTGATACTGAATTTTGGGAAACAATAGTTGAATCCCCAATAGATGCTGAAGCTAAATTTTGTCTTCTTCTTTTCTTTCTTCTAAGTCTATTTCTTAGTCTTTCTTTTTTAATTCTTCTATTATTAATAAATAAACTACCTCCTACCAAAGCACCTCCAACTAATAATAAGCCTCCTAATGTTCCTCCAGTTATTGCTCCCACATTAGGTTTTGAGCTATCAGTATGAACTGAGTTTGAATTTTCATGATTTTCATTATTACCTGAAAATAGAAAATATAAAATGATAAATTAATGAAATTATAAACAAATAGTATTACTCAAAAATTTGAAATATATATGTAATAATATTTAATATATAAAATTATATTTAATATAAATAGCATTAATTTCACGCTTATTAAATTTAGGGATATTAATATCAACTAAATTTAATTATTTTGTTATAGCATGAATTAATAAGTTAAAACTTTTTTATTTTTATCGAAACTTACTTGAAGTTGTACTAGATATAGATGTAGTTATAGGATTAGTAGTAGTAGATGTTGTACTCTCACTATGGGATGGATTTGAAGAACTTGTAATATGTGTAGATGTAGTTGTAGTTATAGGATTAGTAGTAGTAGATGTTGTACTCTCACTATGGGATGGATTTGAAGAACTTGTAATATGTGTAGATGTAGTTGTAGTTATAGGATTAGTAGTAGTAGATGTTGTACTCTCACTATGTGATGGATTTGAAGAACTTGTAATATGTGTAGATGTAGTTGTAGTTATAGGATTAGTAGTAGTAGATGTTGTACCCACAGTATGTGATGGATTTGAAGAACTTGTAATATGTGTAGATTTAGTTACAGGATTAGTAGTAGTATATGTTGTGCCCTCAGTATGTAATGGATTTGAAGAACTTGTGATATGTGTAGATTTAGTTGTAGGATTAGTAGTAGTATATATTGTACTTACACTATGTGATGGGTTTGAAGAACTTGTAATATGTATAGATGTAGTTATAGGATTAGTAGTAGTATATGTTGTACCCTCAGTATGTGATGGATTTGAAGGACTTGTAATATGTATAGATGTAGTTATAGGATTAGTAGTAGTATATGTTGTACCCTCAGTATGTGATGGATTTGAAGAACTTGTGATATGTATAGGTGGAGTTATAGGAGCAGCAGTAGTATGTGATGTAGTCCCACCAGATGGATTTGGAAAGTCATTATCTGAACCTTTGTTATGATCTTTTCCACCTGAAGAATCTGGTTGTGTACCTGAAGGATTTGGAAAACCATTATTATCTGTAGGTTGATTAGATAAATGTGGTAACAAATTTAATAAATGATCTTTAATTTCTGAATTATCATTAGAGTGTGAGTTAATTAACTTTTCGTTGTATATTGTGTATATACTTGTAGGTACTTCTATATGGGAATTAGAAAAAGGAATTGTTAATATTTCTCCTTTATGTACTGCATTTGGAATATTATCTACTAAATGTATACCGTTTCCAAATATATCTGGCAAAATATTTTCTTGTTGAATTTCTGGATCATTATTTAAATAATCATAATGATGCAAAATATTAGAATTTATTAGATCATCATGTATAAGTGATAGTTGCTCATCTATTAATGATACTACACACAACATCCATAATAATGGCAAATATAAAGAAATCCAAATGTAGATTGTATTCATTATTATAAGCGAATTGAATGTTGATCTTGTTGTGATTTAAGTTGCAGTATCAATCAGATACTGTAGTAGTTTCTAAAGGTAACCGCTGCATATCTTAATGCAGCTCATTTCTAAGTGTTTTGCTCAGTTTAATACTTTCCATTATATAATAATCCAATTGAATTATATAATATAGTTCCAGATAATTATAAAATTAGTTTAATTGTTTTTTCTAGATATCTAATCTAAAAAAGAAATTTAGATACAAATTCCTAAAATTTCAAACATAAAATTTCACGAAAAACACGAAGATCTACAGAAATAAAATAAAATATAAAATAATGTTTGTGTTTAAATGAATATCATGAATTACTATTGTTATAAATTTTGTCTAATTCTATTTAATATCATTAAATTTTTTTTTTGGTCAACTAAGAGTAAAACTCAGATCTATAATACCTAGTCTATAATACTTTATTTTATAAATAATTATTAAATATAAAGTGTGGTAAGAAAAAATAAATAAATATTTCAACACTTAATATATAATAAAATATTTTGTAAGATTTTACTAATGGGTGTGGAACTTTAAGATGATAAGCCCCAAAATATAATAAATATCCCCAGAATTTTTACTTATTAAAGATATATTTTTAGTTATAAATTAAATAATGAGGAGTTTAATAAATGCATTTATCTTAGTATTATACATATTTATATTGTATAATACTAAAACAAATGCCCAAGTTAGACCGGGACCATATAAAAAAATATCAATGCTTCCAAATTCAACAATAGCTCAGGGAGCTTGGGGAATGGATGTAGATATGCCCACATTATTTAATCAACCAAGATATGATTTATCATTATGGTCAACAATAGCTTTTCCTTCGATTATGACTCCATGTTCTTATATGTACCCATTAACTATTAGTGTAAAGAATTTAAACTATACTTTTGATAGTAATCCAATTATATTTTCATGTAATAGTGATGGATTATCTGGATCAATGTGGATTTCAACAGCTCTAGGTCAAATATCTGTTAATCAAACCTCTACATATTATACAGCTTGTAATATAATTGCAAAATATCTTACAGATTCAACTCCAACAATGATTCAGACATCATCCGCAACAAATTTTACATTTTTATTACCCGGATTAGTGATTAAAAATGCAATGGATACTATTTCACTTAAGGGAATATCACTTGGTCCCTTATCTGATCCTAATTTAAACTGGCTTCAACAGCATTTTTATAGTTTGGAATGGATAGATGTAGGGTCAACATTAAATCTAGCTTCACAATTCACAGATATGGTTATAATACCATTAATTTACGAATTCCAGATACCATCTTTTATTTTACCAAATAGTAGTGTGATAGGTTTAACTAGCTCACAACATTATTATCGAGATTTATTTAATTTGACTCTGACTAGAGGATCCACAAGATTCTCTTCATATGAATCATCTGGAAATAAGATATCTGACAATATTTGGAAACTAAATAGTGCATATGCAGGTTTTCATCCACCAGTAACACAATCAGTACAAGGAGCTTTTATAGCTATAGAGAACAATGTAACAGAACAACAATATAATTCTGCAGTTCCTTTTGGATGGACAAATACTGCTATTGGGATTTCTCCGATAAAAGTTATTTTACCTTCTAACTTACCATCAGATAATTATACAGAATGTTTAGATAATTATTTGTTTTATTATCCTATGAATCCATATTGGAATAATTTTGTAAATAATACAAAGAAATCAATATTTAATCTTAAATATATTTTAAATAATGATACTTCAATTTTAAATACCAAAATGTATTCAAGAAATACTATTCAAACTAGTTTATATTTTTCAAAGAGACCCTGGTTAAATGCACCAGAATATCCTGGACAATTAAATGGAACCCTTGTAACATATTTAACTTTCTCAAATAACTTTTTAGGTGGTTGTTATTATAATGGAACATTTCCATATTTTCCAACAAAAGAGAATTGTGGTTCAAAGGTAGGATATTGTGGTTCTCAAATATTTAATACATCTACTCAATTTAATTCTCCATATTATCTTCCACCTATGAATTATTTATCAAGTCCATCTCCATTTAGCTATTTCTTTACAATTACATCATTAATACAATTTGCAAATTATAGGCATATTGGAAGTATTAAGACAGATATTAATGATAATGATCGTTCAATTTTAGGATACTACCCAGGTAATGGAATTTCTCATTCTTTATTATTAGCAACGTGTGTTAACTATCCATCAATAGCCTACACATTACCTACATTTATAAATCCTAATTATACTCTTAAAATCGGAAGCTCATTTTATCAATTTAATCAAAAATATATCAATAGGAATTATGGTTTTTATGCATCTCCCGGATCTGGAATGTCTTGCAGAGCAGCCAGATTTATCCCTCAAGCAAGTAGTATGGAATCTGTTATGGTATCTTGGCAGTGTAAACGTTTAACAAAACCAATAAATCAAACTTGGATAGAAATGGCATTATATCCAAGAATATATTCAACTTCATGTGAATCAAATAGTTCATATGTATCTTGTCTAAATGAACTAAACCTAAATAATCAATATCCTGGAATGATAAATAATGCCTCTGATCAGTATATTACATATTTGAAAGGAGGAGATTTTAATACATCATCTTCATTTATTATTTCTCAGACACTCTATACGGATACAATGGCATATACTACACCTTCTAATAATTGGATTTCAGAAAAAGTTTTTGCTCCTCCATATGATGATTACAGTGCTCCACAATATTGTATAAGTCCCCCTGTAATGCCTGTAACTCCCACAAATATACAACAAGTATTTATGATTTATCCAACTATAAAACCATGGGATCATATCCATAATACACCTTATTCCTTTGTTATACCATTTGGAACTGAATATTCAATTAGATATGTAGTTTCTATTGGAAATTTAACTGGTATTGATAGAGATCAACAGTATAATATTCAACCTAGTCTATATTGTGAAGGAGTTAGAAAAATAAATGGGAATCCTAATTTAAACACTATATCTGTTAATGATATAATAAATCAAGGAAATGAGATAGTTTTAGTAACTCAATATCCTTCAATACTAGTATCAAAATTTTCAAATTGTTTACATACATTTATTATATCCAATGAAACTACGACAACTACTGTATCATATGAAACAATAGCACAGTATACTCCCAAAGCTAAACCGGGGATATATGTATCTGTAGAATTTGGAGCAGTAGATTATCCTCCAACTATTGGAAGATTAACATTACTACCACCAAATTCATTCTCCAATATTGGTGATGCAATATATTTGATATTAGATAATGTTGTATTTTCTAATCCAGAACAAGATGATGCATTTCCTAGTAGTGGGATTATAGCATCATCTAGTCAAGTTATATCAAATAATTCTACAGTTCTTTTCCTTGGAGATTCACTAAATCAGTTACCTTCCTCAATAAGGTTACCAGCAATAACAAATGAATGGTATGTTTATGTACGTGTACAAACAGTTAGTAATTCAGGATGTTATATACCTTGCAAACCTCCTATTGGTGGAAGAGTATATAGTCATTGGTGCACAAGTGATCTAACATTATTAAGTGCATTTCCATGTCCTTTTGGAGTTGTTAAAATGGCATTAACAGAAAATATATCAGATATAGAAAATATTATTGCTGTAGTAACTCATCAACTTGCTTATACTTCAATTATAGAAGTATTACATATGACTTCAGCATTATTTCATCTTCCAACTAATATATCACAGGTGTGGAATACATATTTTGATCAAATATATACAGTTTCAATAGAACAACAAACAATACCTTATTCATATGATTATGCTGGATCTAAATTAATTACTCTTGACATTATTAGACAAATTCTTGAAACAGCTTACAATAATCCAGAGTTAGATATTGATACAATTAGACCATTTAAGTCTTTGATGAATATTACTCTTAATGCTGAATGTACTAATAATCCTGGGACGTCTAATTTAATATTGGATATTGTAGATTTGTTAATTGCTACAAATGGATGGGGTATTATTCTAAATAATTATGTATTTACAAATATTATAGTCAAATTAATAGAATCTGTTGGAAATAGATTCTCATTTTGGTCTTCATCTTCAAATTCTTATACTTGGAAAGGTTCAAAAAGTAATTTGATTTTATCTATAATTACTATTGATCAATTTTTAGCTAATAAACCAACTAAAATAAATAATCTTGTTGTTGGAAATTTTGCATTAAATAAAATATCTTCACTATTTCCAACTGAATCCATATATTTTGATGCATATCCACAAGAATATGAAATAGAATCACTTTACAATGCATCACTTAATTGCCCTAATTATACTGCTACAATACTTAGTGTAAATTATCCTACATCAGCTATATCTTCAACAATATTATATAATAGTAAGCAGAATCTAAATATTCCAACTTCAATTGGATTCTCAACTTTATATTTATGTTCAATAGATTACTATTCAAATAATTTTCCAACTGTGACATTCACATTACCACTATCATTTGAAATTCCTGTTAATGCATCAAATCTTTTATGTGCATCTGAAATTAATGGAAAATGGAATACAAGTTTATGTAGTACTACAATATCTCCTTTTAACCAAGAAGCTTATCAATTTGCTATTGAATGTTCGTGTAATTCTATTTCCCCATATTCTCTCATTGGAAATGTAGTTATATCATCTGAATATAATGGCAACAATAATAATAATACTTTACCAGGACCAATTCCAATAAAAATACCTCCAATGGCAAATCCGTGGTCAGGGTTCAGTGGCTCTTTACATAGTCTTGGTATTACAAAACAAATGGCTATGGAAGTGATTAATTCATCATATGCTGGTTTCCTATATATAGATAACAAAGTTAGGACATCACATATACCTGAAACAGCTATTAGTTCTTTGGATGGAAATTCAGGTTTAGCTGGATTATATACAGAAACAGGAAGGAGTCAAACATCCAACAATGTAAGCGTTACATGGGGTATTAATGCTGGTGAAGCTTGGTATAAAGATGACAGTACACAAGGAGGTGATGCAAATATTGAAACTTTCCTTTCTTGGGAACCCTCAAATACTAGTAATAATCCAAGATTCCTCCGTAGAGATATTGGATAATATTAAAATTAAGGATAAATAGTCAATATAATTTTATATACCAAAATGGTATATTATGAAGTATCATTTAAAAAAAAAATTACTAAAATAAAATGTTATTGGTTGAAATTAAATACTAATCAATTATGCATCTTTATCAATTATATTAAAAACAAATTTCAAATTAATTTTATATATAGATGTTAAATTATAAAATTTATTTAGTGACTAAAATATTCATATATTTAAAATAGTATTTAATTAAATATCATCCAAGTTATAAATAATTTCTAAATTAATTCAATTCCATTATTTTTTCAAAATTAAAATAAATACCATAAATATACTTAATGATAAAAATAACTTTTTTCTATTATATTGTTCAAAGTATTTGCTAGTATTTATGGCTAATTATTAATCTGAATAACATATACAGCATTCATCTAATTTCTCAGTATAATATGTATTTGAATATATACCACAGTGCCCTATATACATAAAAAAATTATCAGATTTGTAATTAAATTCATTATTCAAAATTATTTTTAAAGCCTGAGATACCATAGTTGATGCTATAATTGAGTTTGTACTAAGTAATGTTGGAATAAAGTGACCAGTCAATCTCTTAGTTAATTCAAGTGTGACACCTTGTATATTAAATTTTGATGCATGTATTTTTGCATAATTATAAATCTTGAATACATATTCCATATGATCTTTAGTACTATAAGAGGATATATTATAATCATCAAGGTCTTCATAATCTAGAATATAACAAGCATAGGCAATACAATGTTCAGGAGTACGTGGAGTTTCTTTTATTGTACATATTGGATAATTAATATTTACAGAATTTAATCCCATTGTACATTCGTAGCATGAAGTCTTAAATGGAATAATTATACGACAATGTCCCTTAAATCCTTCTGTACCACCTTCTATAAAAATTGGAGCTGTTATATTTTTAAAATTTTCATTCAAATCCAATAATTCTTTAGATGTATATATACTAGATATTTCAGTATTATTAAAAATTCCAAATTCATTATTTTTATTAGAATTATTTGTATATCTTAAAGATAAATGTATCATTGTATTTAGTTTTCGCCTGCTCTCAATATTATCTAAGCCTGAAAATATAAAATGAAATTTTTTAAAAAAGTCTTTATTAACAGGTGTACAATAATATTCTAAAGCACAGTTATGTGCTTTAATATTTAAATTATGTATTGATCCATATCTTGATTCTATATTATTTTTAATACACTCAACTTTAGACTTGCCTAAATCCTTTAAATCAAAAAAAAGATTGCGACTTAAATTGGAAATTTCAACTACATCATAATCAATTAATTCAAAATTTCTAAATCCCATAAAAATCAAATTCCTTAGAATTTCACTACCAAGTCCTCCAATACCAACAATTAATATTTTACATTCATTCTGAATATAGGTCCATGAGTCATGTATATAATTATTATTACTAATACTTTTCCCACATCCTTGAATACATTCATAAATATCTCCAAATGCTTTAAATTTACTTATAGAATTATACATTATAAAGGTGTAAAGTTATCATTTATAATATACTCAATAACCTTAAAGTTTAATGTTTACTAGCGCTATATAATTCACTGATACATTAAATTATATATAATTATTTATAAACTTTAGATTTTAATAGATCTTATATTTATATTTTATTTTTACTTATTTTATTTGCATAATACCTCTTTATATATCCATAATTTTAATCTATTTCATGCCATGTAAAGTTATTTTGTATTATACCTGTAATATTATATATATAGACTAAATTATGCAATATCTACTTCTAAGTATTTGTTTTTTTTTTTTTTTTTATATAACTTGATTTGTGTAATATTCAATATTATACAGCATTATAATGTTATATCAATGCTAAAATAATACTACAGTAGTATTATAGTAATGCTATAATGTCAGTATTATACTATATACTATAATAACATTGTATACTATTATACCATTATAAATATAAGTGCTTTAAACAAAATTTTCAACATATATTCTTATAATAATTCAATAAAAAATATTATATTTAGATTTATTTTAGTTATTAAAGCTAATAAAAAGTCAATAAATATTGCAATATAGTATTAAAAAAATTCAAATATTACATTAATAAAGTTATATTATTTGAATATAAATCACTCAATTTGTATATAAAAATATTCTTAAAATAATATCAAACTATATTATCCTATTATTAAAAGTTGATAAGTTATTGTAAATATAAGAAAAAGAAAACAAATCAATAACAAAAATCTCATGTACTTTCTATTTAATTATTTAAATATTATAATAAATAAAAAATTCTAACTTTATATAATTAGTAACTTCTATAAAACTACCAGTATATATATTTCAATTTTTTATGTTAGTTATGTTCTAAATTAATATTATAGAAACTTTTATTGAAATTTTCATAAGTATATTTTCATTATAATACTTCTGAATATAGTATATTTAATATAATATCATTTTTGGTAATACTAATGAACTCTATAATTAATCTCTTAAGTTATATATATTTGTAATGACTATATTGAAATATTTTTCTATAGTAAGATAATCATAATTCTTATTAATTAATTATAAATATACTATAAAATAAAAATTAATATTCATCTAAATATTTTTTATTTTAATCAAAATATCAAATATTTTTATTTAACTAAAAGATTAAGTTCTTAATTAAATTTAATTAAGACTAATCTTTGTAATTTTTTTTGACAATATAATATTTAGTTATTTTTATTATAATATACTTGTACAATAATGAATTCTATTAGTTATTTTCTTTTTTATAACAAAAATATTAATATATTGAGTACTTTTTTTTAGGATTTTCAAAATTTATATATATGAGAATTAAATCCTAAAATAATTTAATGATTTTCCAAGTAATACTTTTTATAAATTTCATATGATTAAGTAAAATTAAAAATATAATACTAATATTAATAAGTTTCTTATATAATATTGAAGATTTCATTTTATCTAAATTATATAGGGATATTTTAAGAAGAGATTAATTCAGAATCTATACTTTGATTTTTTTTTATTATCAAAATCCTGATATTACCCATAAAAATTTAAATGAAAAAAGATCTTATTTATAATTTTGGATAATCTTTTCTATAATCATAGTAATTTAGAAATTTTAGTTGTTTATCTAAACTTATGATTTGATTTTCGATAATAATGACTAAAGAAATCTCTGATTATATTAATAAAAGATAATATGATGAATTATTACTTGTATATTTAAAAATATTAATAAAAAGTGATTATATAACTATTAATAAAAGTTACTATAAAAATTTTGTAATTCTTTGTTTAGTTGAATATAGAGATATTAATTTAATAAATTAAAATTGAAGTTACTTTATAATATAATTAATATACATTAAAAAATTTTAGATTATGAGACTTAAATAACCTTTTTTTAATAATTTTACTAGATTTAAATAATTTATTAAAATATAGTAGAATTCTAAAATATACTTTATTAATATTTAAATATGTATATTAACAAGTTTTATAATGAATTAATGATAAATAATACGGTTTCGAGAGTATACTGAATTATTTTTAATACTTAGAAGTTTATTAAATACAGATATTGGAACAATAATATTGTCAATATAGTATTAGTTTTTTTTTTTAAATTACCATTTTTATTTTTACGAATTTTTCTCTAAATTATTTGAATATGTCTGGTTATATTCCAGAAATTAGTCAAAGTATTGGAAAACTGGTAGATTCACCGGAAACTTTAGATGAATTATTACAAAAAGTAAGTTAAATCTTTTTTTTATTTAGTTTAAATAAATGTAAATTTGATATGATTGAATTTTTTTTTTATAGGTTACAATAGCTCAGCAAGAATTTTTGAAATTAGACCAGAATCAAGTTGATCATATTTTTGTAAGAGCATCTTTAGCAGCAAATTGTGCAAGATGTGAATTAGCAGTAATGGCTGTTGAAGATGGAGGGATGGGAATAGTTGAAGATAAAGTGATAAAAAATCATTTTGCATCTGAATCTATATGTAATAAATATAAGAATACAAAGACAGTAGGAGTTATAGAAAGAGATGAATTTGGAGGTATTGATATAGTAGCAGAACCTTTAGGAGTTTTAGCAGGTATTTCACCTTGTACAAATCCAACATCTACAACAATTTTTAAAGCTTTAATAGCATTAAAAACTCGTAATTGCATTGTATTTTCACCTCATCCACGTACTGCAAGATCTACAATAAGAGCAGCAAAAGTTATTCGTGATGCAGCAGTTGAAGCTGGTGCTCCACAAGATTGTATTGGATGGATTGATGTTGCAAGTATAAAATTATGTACAGCTTTAATGAATCATGATTTAGTTGCTGCAATTTTAGCTACAGGTTCAGTAGCCTTAGTGAAGGCAGCTTATTCATGTGGTAAACCAGCATTAGGAGGAGGTGCAGGAAATTCAGCTGTATTGATTGATGAATTTGCAGATATTAAATTGGCAATAAATTCTATAATTTTATCAAAATCTTTTGATAATAGTTTAATTTGTGCATCTGAACAATGTTTAGTTGTTGTAGATACTATATATGAGAAGGTTATAGAAGAATTTAGACGTCGTAGTGTTTATATATGTAATAATACTGATGAACTAAAACGTCTTGGTAATATTTTAATTACAGATGAGGGTAATATGAATCCTAAGCCAGTTGGTGCAAGTGCAATAGAGGTGGCTAAGATGGCTTCAATCGAGGTACCTGAAGATACATTAATAATTCTTGCTGAAATTAAAGATGTTGGACCAAATGAAAAATTGTCACGTGAAAAACTATGTCCAGTTTTGAGTATTATTCGTGTTAAAGATTTTTCTGAAGGAGTCTCAACTGCACGTAAAATAGTGGAATTTGGTGGTTTAGGTCATACATCATGTATTTATACTAATCCAAATACGGAGATAGGATCACATAGAATTTCTGAATTTCAAAATAATATGCCAACTGGTAGAGTTCTTGTTTGTATGCCTACAGCTCAAGGAGCAATGGGTGAGATGTTTAATTTTAGACAGATACCATCCTTAACATTAGGATGTGGATCATGGGGTCATACATCAACTTCTGAGGGTATTGGAGTTAAGCATATTTTGAATTATAAACAAATTATTCATAGAAGAGATCATATGTCATGGTTTAAAGTTCCTCCTGCTATATATTTTAATAGGGGAATTTTACAAGATGCTTTACAAGATTTGAAAGAAGTAAATTTAAAAAAGGCCTTTATTATAACTGATAGAATGATGATTGAACTTGGATTTATTGATAGTTTAGTAAAAGATCTTCAAAAAATTGGTATAGAGAATGAAGTATATGGTGATGTACCTCCTGAGCCTGATGTTGAAACTGTACATGATATTGTAAAACGTCTAAATGCTAGTAAACCTGATTGTTTGATTGGTTTTGGAGGAGGTTCACCAATAGATGCTTCGAAATTGGTTAAGCTTATGTATGAACATCCTTCAGTAAAGTGGGATGAAATTGTAACTCGTTTTATGGATATAAGAAAAAGAATTATTAAGGTTCCTAGAGGGGGGAGTAAAATATTGAGACTTATTTCTATTCCTACAACTTCAGGTACAGGTGCAGAAATGACTCCTTTTGCTGTTATTACAGATAATAAGACCGGTATAAAATATCCAATAGCATCTTATAAATTGACCCCTGATATAGCTATAGTTGATGCAAATTTTGTCTTATCAATGCCAAAATCTCTAGCTGCAGCTACAGGACTTGATGCATTAACGCATGCTCTAGAAGCTTATGTTGCAATATATGCAACTGAATATACTGATGGATTATGTATACAAGCTATGAAATTAATATTTGAACATTTAACTTCATCAGTAATAAATTGTGATTCTAAATCTAGAGAATATATTCATAATGCTTCTTCTATTGCAGGAATGGCATTTGCCAATGCATTTCTTGGAGCTTGCCATGCATTAGCACATCAATTAGGAGGGCAGATGCATATACCTCATGGAATTGCTAATGCTATTTTATTACCTCATATTGTAGCATATAATGCTACAGATAATCCTAGTAAACAAGTCATTTTACCACAATATGCATATCCTATGGCTAAAGCTAGATATGCAAAGCTTGTAGATATTTTGAATTTAAAGTGTGAATCAGCTGATATTGATGAACTATTAGATGAAGATAGTCAAAAAATTAGATTTCTTGTTCAGGCAATACAAAATCTAAAAAAGAGTATTGGATGTCCTATGAATGTTAAGGAATTTGGGATTGAAAAAGATTATTACATGTCTAGGGTTGATGATATGGCAATTAAAGCCCTAGATGATCAATGTATAGGTGCAAATCCAAGATTTCCATTATTAAAAGAAATAAAACAGTTATTTATTGATGCATATAATGGTGATATTAGGTATTCTAAATCTTGAAGTTTAGTGTGTGCTTGTAAATTCTTTAATGAAAATAAAATATTTTTGATATTTATTCAATGTATTGTAATAATATTTATGTGATAATACTTGTGTATAATCTCATCTACTACACAATATTTAATTTCATTTTTGTTTACAAAAAGAAAGGTATTACACATAAGTGGTATAGTACAATATTGTTATTTTTAAGGATTATTAAGTGATTTATAATGAATGAAATATGTGAAATAGAAATATATTAAGATAATTTTGAAACATTATTTACAAGAATTGGGTATGTATATAAAATGAAAATAGAAATTCAATATTTTATTTAAAAATATTATAAACTTTTCTTTTCTATTTGACAATCGGTTATACTAATATATATTATACCTATGAATTTGCCAAATATAGTACCTGTAATTAATGGATGAGGCCAAATACGCCAATCTATAGGCCAATCCATAGCAATAAAAAAAGAAAATAAATATGTAAATAAACAGCTACAATAAAATGGTGTTAGTATTGGATTTTCTGGAAGTAGAAAAGAACTGAAAATATAAAATTTTAATAATTTCGACAATTTCCAGAATTTTTTCAAAGTTGGTGTAGTTATCTCGTCATAATAAGGCTAGTTCTTTGTTGTCATCAAAAACTTAAAACAGCTTCATATAAACCCCTTAAGGATTTATAATCATCCGAGATTACCCAATATAAAAGTATATTCATGCACTACACTAGCATATATGACTTACCTATTAATCATTATTTTCAAAATATTCTTATATCCCAAGATACAGTAAGACTTAAAAGCAATTAGTCCCAAATAAATTGAAATAAGAAATGTGCCAAAGTTGAGTAGTGGTGCACCAAGAAGAAATGCTATAACAAATATTAGGCTCGTAGATATACAGCTACTAATTAAGGCATATATGATATCTAAATTGATTAACACAGATCCATCTCCATTACTTCTCTTTTGTGATATTATTATACCTAAAAATAGCACCAAGTTGCACATTTCAAATGCGACAACTGTAATATCTTTTGTATCCCATGTCCATTTATAGCCCTTCAGAAAATAAAGCATAATTGTAAGAGTACTAAAAATACCTTCTATTTTAAGTATCATGATAATTAATTATCCATAGGAATTTATTTAAAAAGAATAGTGGAGTATTAATTTCTTTTTTTTTTTCTTTTAAAATATAAGGCTATAGGGGGGGAGGGTCCCTTAAATAGTAAAATATTAACTAGGTGAAGCTACAGAATCATATGCGTATTGAGCGCCAATGCAGTGTAAATAACTAAATTATGTAACGGTAATTCTATATGCATAAAGTTTTAGTAACTTTTGGTTATAAATTCAACCTGGTCATATTCAGGAGTAAAAAAAAAAAATTATGATATATATAATATAATAAAATTATAGAATATATAAATAATGATAATGCCTAGAATGTAGTTTTTTTTTTTTTTTCTTAAGACAGAATTAAACTCACTTTTGAGTTCTAGTTTATCATACACTTTAATGCGAGGTTTTGAAGTTTTTATAATCCTTTAATAGATAATATGGACAGTTATCCAATGATTGATTTTGGCTTATATCTTTTGAGTGATTTTGTTGCAGATTTATATATTTTATAATGGTAATCTTAACTCCGAATATATATTACAATATGGATTGTTTTCCAGAGGTAGTTTCTGATCTTGTGGAGTGTAACATAAATAGGGTTTTATTAATGACTAATACTGCAGTAAAAAGTAAAACCAAACATATATTATCAACTTTGGTAGCTTCAGATATTAAAGTTGAGATTTTAGTAATTCGTGAATCCGATGCAAATGTCTTAATCACAGCACTTTCACAAATGAAAGCCTTTTGTCCAGATTGTATTATAGGTCTAGGTGGTGGACATTGTATGGATATAATAAAGGTTTTAAGAGTTCTATATGAAGATCCTGGAACTGTATTAAAATCTTTAGCCGTAGGAACTACTATAAATAACGAAAATATAGCTTGGAAGAGGGCACAACTGCATAGAAAAGGCACATTGATAAAAAAACTTATTTGTATTCCAACAACATGTGGATCTGGTAGTGAAGCTACTAGTACTGCAATATTACGTAATGATGAAGGGCGTCATGTAATAGTATCTGGTATAGCATTTCTACCTGATATATCTATTGTTGATTGTAGTTACATAGTAGGAATACCGAGATTCATTGCTTCAATAACAGGAATTAGAGCTCTGCTACATTGTTTGGAAGCTCATGTTAGTGCAATGGCTAGTGACTATTCAAGAAGTATGTCAATTCAAGCAGCAAAAATTTTATTTACAAAACTTGTCCCCTCAATAAAATCACAATCAATACCTTTATTAAACGATATTCATAAGGCAGCCTCAATTACTGGACTAGCAATTGGGGCTACAGATTTTGGTCTTGGGACAGTTTTAACAAGAAGTTTCTCTGAGATATTTGGATTACCTCATGGTTTGATTGATGGTATAGTTATCAAACATGTACTCATATTTAATGCGAACAGAGATCCACAAGCAAGAAGATGTTTATGTAATATTATTAAATGTTTAGGATTATCAAATACTCGAGATGATGAAGATTCCTATTCAGATATTTTTATTTTACTAGATTTATTGGATAATATATTAAAGAATTTATTATTTCCACATTCTGTAAAGTCTATTCCTCAGTCAATTCTAGAATATAGTAAATATGGATGGTTTGAGGGTGATAGAAAACAAAATAGAGAATCATCTTGGAAAAGCTGTTTAAATGAAACTATAGTGCCAGAAGAACACTTTTTAAGAGATATCCCTCTTTTTTCTAAATCTTCAATAGTATCTAATATTGAGGAATCTATATTTAGAAAGAATTTGGATAGGATGGTCCAACGTGCACTAAATGATGCAGCAATTCTAACTAATCCTGTAACTATTCAACCATCGGATATAATAGAACTATTAGAAAATATATGGGAAGGTAAATGTGAAGATTTACAATTTTAGAGGTAACTTTAATGATTGATAACCCCAAGATTTATTAATATTACATCTATTTCTAAATAAATATATATATATATATATAACATACAAGTATAAGGATTTAGGTATTAGAGTTTACTACAACATCTTTAATACATACTAAATTCCTATATGCTTCTTTGGGTTTGAAAGATTCACAGATTCACGCTTTAAAACATGAAGTAATGTTTGTGATGACTCAAGGATTTTGGTATATGCATTCTCAATTTCTTGAATAGTTTTATCGTATTCAGCTCTAGCAATGGTTTTGCGTTGTAAACTCTCATGAACTTTTTTTAATCTCTCATTTAATACATTCATCTCTCTCTGAATTTTAGCCTTATCTTCTTCTTCTCTCTGAACTTGACGTTTTATTTCGTCTCGCTTTTCCTTCAAATCTTCTAAACACTTCATGAGTTCAGTGTTATAATTGAGCATAGCCCTCGGATCTGCCATGTTCAAAAGAAACAAATACAAATATAGAAAGTAGAAATGAATGAAATATTTGAATTTATCTTAATCTTTATAAGATAGAACATGTACACACGCAGTTAGAGTTCAATACGTCGCTGTCCCCCGTGACCACTGTGTTTCAAATATTATATGAACAAGAAAACAAGATTTATAGATAAACTAGTTCCCTAGTATCCTTCCCAATATTCTTCATCATAGTCTTCCTCGTCTTCAGGAACTATGTCTTCCTCATGATAATTTAACCAATCATAAAAGGCTGTAAGCTAAGATAAATGAGATAGTACGAATTTCATAATACAAGATATATAGATTTATCTTCATATATGACAGGCCTTTATAGCAATAGTATAAAATATTGACAATACGACTCTATTATTTAGAAAATAATGCTATTAATACTTTCCAAATAAGAGTGCGGTATAGCAAAATTTACTAAGGCTATCTAAAACTGTCAAAGTCATTATAAGCCACTTATTTAGCAAAACTTAATAATATATTAGATAAAACAGCCAAATATAAAATAATTCAAATATTCGAATGGCTAGGAAGAACAAATAAAGGTATTATAGGCTGAATTTTATAAGTCTTGTGTCAAATATAATATTGGCTAACAATGACAAGAAATAAGAAGTGAACTTACCTCAAATAGTGCATTTTTCCTTCCAACTTTGCTTTGCTCAGTGAATAAATTTGCATCATATAGCCACTTATTAAATATAACTTCATCAACTAATTTTGTTTGATATAATGCCAACCATAGAGCTTCCAAAAGACTTGTACAATTATCCAATTTAGGAAAACCAATAGCTTCAGCAGCTCTCTGAGTTTCAATTAAAATATATAAAAGTATAGTTTCATCTTCTACTGAGGAACATCTTTCTACAAGATAATCTATGGAAGGTTTTAAAGTCTCAATTAAAAGTTTTAAATCGGAATAATCTCTTATACAAGTTGACGCCATAACTAGTACGTGACAGTACTTGACACATAGAAGTAGTTTCTCGAAGTCATTAGGATCTAATATTTCATTCCATTTTGCAATCATAGCTTCAACAGATTCATTTGAAGGAATTGGAAAAGTTCCTTTAGAGTAGAACTGACTGGGTGTTGCTGCTTGTTTAGGTTCATATCCCAAAATACATCTCCAAATACTCTTTTCAAAAGAATCAATAACTTCTGGATTGTTTATGTTCCACTTCTCCAGTATTGATTCTAACTTTTCATATTTACTCATTTCCTTTACTTTGGAAGTAATATTTATAGATTTTGATTGAGGTTTAGTTTGCATCCTCGATGTACTTTGTGTTTGTTCCAACATTACATTTTTATTTGGGTTCTTTAACATAGTTTCCATAGTGTCTTTATTACGTTGAAGCGAGGAATTTGAAGTTATATCATTACTTTTGGCTACGTCAAGACTAGCAGCCTTTTTAAACCTATTTCTTAGGTAGTCAGGTCTATCATCTATAAATTCAGACTTTGTTTCTTTTCTAAACTTAAAACTTCCAAATGTAGTATTGTTTATGTTTGTACCAGATAATTGTGCATCTCTCCAGTTGGTTGAAACTTCGTTAGTCTTAATACCTGAACTTCTCCATGGTATTCTTGATATTTCATCTTCTTTTTTGAAGTCACTTTGATTAGAGGTCTTTTCTGAATGTTCTCCAGTATTGGAGCGCCAGTTTGTATTTGTAATAAATTCATCCATATTTACATTTGTCTTATGTTTTCGTCCTTCCTCATCTCCTCCTCTACGCCGACTCATATCCACTGCATCTTCTTTTCTCCTTCTCTCTTCGTCACTGTACTTCCCTTTCAAATTTCTACTTTGGTATTCCTTAAATTGAGAATCTGGTCTATCTAACCCAAGGCTTTGGGATGGAAGAACATTGTCATTATTTTCACCACTCTCATATGCCAAACGTTGTAAAGCACGTAATTGAATTGTTTGACCTCTAAATCTTGGTGGCATTAATTAAAAAAATGAATAATTTGGGAATAGCAAAAGGTAAGGAAAGATCAAGTTACCGTTGCCTAGAATTAATCAGGCGCTAAAACTTCGTCTTTATAGATTAGTAAGGTATATGACACACACTAACCGCCCAAATTACACACAAGTATAAATAACCGCTCTGGAGACATAGATGTATACAGCATCTTACGATTTTATATTTGTTGCCTCTAAATTTAATGGGTTAGTTTACAGCAGTAGTTGATCGGCCTATTGACAATGTGCAATAATTTCTGTTGAGTTCCTTTTTTCTTGGGCTATTTTTGGAGGGAATCAATCTTTTCCTTCCTCTATTTTTTTTTGACCTCCATATATTTTAAAAATTAAATACTAAGGAAGATAAGGAAGGATTCTTCTTTATAGTAGATAGATCTTTTTTTTTTTCAAAGGATAATGGTAACGTCAAGTAAGGCTTACGAAGTTAATGTTGCAGCTGCAACAAGAGATTATTATGTTGTACCAAGAGTGGAATATCGCACTGTAACGGGTGTTCAAGGCCCACTAGTTATTCTTGATAATGTTAAGTTCCCAAGATACAATGAAATTGTACGTATAACACTTGGAGATGGGTCTGTTCGTGAAGGACAAGTATTAGAGGTAAGAGGAAGTAGAGCCATTGTACAGGTTTTCGAGGGAACAACGGGAATAGACAATAGGTCATGTCGTGTAGAATTTAGTGGTGATGTTCTAAGGATGCCAATAACTGAGGATATGCTTGGACGTGCTTTTAATGGTAGTGGTAAGCCAATTGATCACGGTCCAGCAATATTTGCAGAGGACTATATTGATATTAATGGAAGTCCAATTAATCCATACTGCCGTGTTCATCCAAGAGAGATGATTCAAACTGGAATTTCAGCTATTGATGTGATGAATTCAGTAGTTCGTGGCCAGAAAATCCCCTTATTTTCAGCAGCTGGACTACCACATAATGAGATTGGTGCTCAAATTTGTAGACAAGCATCATTGGTATCTGGGAAAGATGTAATGGATCATTCTGATGATAACTTTGCAGTAGTATTTGCAGCAATGGGTGTTAATATGGAAACTGCTAGATTTTTTCGTCGTGACTTTGAAGAAAATGGTTCTATGGAGCGTGTTTGCTTGTTTCTCAATTTAGCAAATGATCCTACAATTGAGAGAATTCTTACTCCTAAACTTGCCCTTACAACTGCTGAATACTTGGCATATGAAAAAGATTTACATGTATTTGTTGTTATGACAGATATGAGCTCTTACGCAGATGCTCTTCGTGAAGTGTCCGCTGCTAGAGAGGAAGTACCAGGCCGTCGTGGATATCCTGGATATATGTACACTGATTTATCAACAATCTATGAACGTGCGGGACGTATTGAAGGGAGGAATGGTTCTATCACCCAGTTTCCTATACTAACTATGCCAAATGATGATATTACACATCCTATTCCAGATCTTACAGGGTATATCACAGAAGGACAGATATTTGTTGATCGGGCACTATACAACAGACAAATATATCCACCAATAAATGTTTTACCTTCATTATCTCGTCTAATGAAATCTGGTATTGGCGTTGGTTTAACTAGAGAAGATCATCCATCAGTTTCAGATCAGCTATATGCAAATTATGCTATCGGACAGGATATAAGAGCCATGATGGCAGTTGTTGGCGAGGAGGCATTATCATCTGATGATCTACTATATCTAGAATTTACAAATAAATTTGAGTCCAAATTCTTATCTCAAGGACCATATGAAAAGCGTGATATATTTGAGAGTTTAGATCTTGCATGGGAATTACTCAGGATATTCCCAGAGGATATGCTGAAAAAAATAAAATCTGATTTGTTACAAAAATATTATCCAAGAGATAGATATATTCAACAACAAACTAGCTAGGCTAAAAATAATATTGAAAATGTATTAAATACTTGTATTAACACATTTGATAGCTGAAATGTTACATTACAGACATAATCATAGATATACTAGATCTTACTAACTTTAGATTAACTTAAAATATCACAAATTTACTACTTTTGAGAATGACTACTCAAACACGAGATATATCCATAATATTTATCAAGTGGATCACCTACTAGGTGCATGTATCCAATATATAGAATGAGTCTAGGATATTACAAACAGAAAATTAATAATATATTACGGTATTGAAGATTAGAAACTAATTATTTCTAATTTAAATTTGTTATTTTAAGTATAAATTAAAGTTCATATGGAAATTACTCAAAGTGTGATGTAATAAATCTAAGTTCGCATATCATTAATAATATAAAGGTCTATGCCAATTAATACAATATATTTCAATTATCAATATTCTTTCTATTGACAATATTTAGACCCATTTAACCAGTCTGATTGTAATAATTGTTTTGCAGTCCATCTTGTTTTTGGATCAGGATCTAATAAATGGTTAATTGTAGAATAACCCTGGGATGATAGTTTAGGATAATCTGGAAAGGTATATTGACATTTTACGATTTCATCAAATAATTCGAGGATACTTGAACCTTGAAATGGTAATGTGCCATATAACCAGCACCATATTGTTACTCCTAAAGCCCACATATCTGTTGGTTTACCTTGTATTTCATCAAATTGAAATCTTTTGTTATTAATATCACAACATTCTGGAGGGAAAAAAGCATATGTACCACTTGTTTGTAAAATTAAGCCATTTGTTTTCGATATATCTTCTGCAGAATTAAAGTCTGCCAGCACAACATTACCATCACTTGTAATCAAAAAGTTGTCAGGCTTAATATCACGATGAACAATATCTAATTCATGTAATTTAACTATAGCAATTGCAGCACACATAGTAAATTTTTTAACTACATTTTCACTTAGTCCTGAGCGTAGTGGTGAAACATATACTAGTTTTGAATCTTCAGTTTCTTCATCATTATAAGAAGATAATAACATATGAGTTGAATTTCTTGGAGTTATTGTGTCAATACAATCAAAGCTATTCCATGGATGATTTCTTGGTGGAATTGTTAGACGCATAGAAGAACCTAAAGGACAAAAATCTAAAACCAAATAAAGTTTTCCATGTACTTTTGATTGAGGGTATGAATCTAAAACTTCATGAAGTTTTATAATATATGAGTTTGTTGGATCATATTTTGATATATTTTGAAGTATCCTAATCTCATTTAAAGCACAATGTAATTGAGTTTTGATTACTCCACAAGACTGAAAGACAATATTACGACGTGCTAAATAAGCCTTGCAATATGATTTCACTGCATAAAAGTGTCTCTTACTATACAACCCATCTAATTTACTATTAAATATATCATTACTCATGAGGTTTGTGGGAAATCGTGCAAATATATTTTTGGCTATTTCACATTGACTGATTGAGCACCAGACTTCAACTTTTGAATATGTACTTCTATTCAAATATATCTGAAGGTTTATATATTGATTTACGATCTTCTTACGTTTAGTCGGATCATAATAGGAGTAACCTTCACAGTTTAGAGTTTGCAAAAATTTAATTATATCACCTTCATTCTTATCAAGCATTGCGCAAAACTCTTCATGTAACTCACACTTCTTCTCTATAGGAGTTATCTTAATTACATCATAATCAGGGTAAGTTATACGACTAACAGAATTCATACTTTACAATCCTTATTTCATTGAAAGTAACTTCTAGCTTTTGAATTAGTAGCTTGGGGGCTTTAAAGCCTATTTGATTAAGTATTTATAGTATAAAAATTGATTATTTTTTATGACAAAAGCCTTAGAACTCCTAATAAGGTTAATAATCTTTATTCATCTTATTTAATAACTACCTAATATGAAGGTTTTACCTACTTTTAGTCTTAAAAGGATAATTCTTACATGAAGCGCTGAAAAAAATTATAAATACCCGCTATATTGTTGACGTACCGGGACCTTAGGTTACTAATATGGTCATTAAAGAGAACTTCTGATGTAAAGTTGTCTGTTTTTAACAAACATCTAACAAGTTATAAACAAATTTATAATTAATAAAATAAATTTTTATAAATAATGGATGGAGAAAGTGTAAAGTTGAATGTAATGACAGATTCTAAACAAGATAGTAAGATGGCTTTTTTCTCCCCTTTAAATACTGAGAATATAGATAGGAGTAATGAAATACGGCGTATTCTAGTACCTGCAAATAGGATGACTCCACTAAAAAATAAATGGATTGATATTATTCGTCCATTAGTAGAATATATGGGACTACATGTAAGAATGAATATAAAAAGACAATGTGTAGAATTGAAATATGGTCCAGATTGTACTGATATAGGGGCCTTACAGAAAGGTGCTGACTTTATCAAAGCATTTCTATTAGGATTTGATTTACAGGATGCAATAGCTTTACTACGTATTGATGATTTATATGTTGAAAGTTTTGATATTAAGGATGTAAAAAGGCTTAATGGTGCTCATCTATCAAGATGTATTGGTCGTATATCAGGTAAAGATGGTAAAACAAAATATGCCATTGAAAATTCAACCAGAACACGTATTGTATTGGCAGATCAGAAATTACATATTATGGGGGCATATCAAAATATCAAACTAGCAAGAGATGCACTATGTAGTTTAATTCTTGGTACTCCCCCAGGTAAGGTGTATAACCACTTAAAAATAGTTGCTAAGAGAGTAAGAGAGAGATTATAAAATAATTTGAATCAAGATATATATACGAAGTAGTAAATATAGCTATTTATAGTAGTATAATAGAAGAAAAATTTTAAGGAGCATGAAATCTTGAAAGATCTAATTTTTAGATTATTTGATACATTTATTATTATTATTAAAAAGTAAATTGGGATATATAAATAATTTCATATATAAAAATATATTAATATTTAATCTATGTTATATTTCCGAGGGAATTACTTAAATGGATGATTATAAACAAAAAATTTGATTTTAATGAGTATTTTAATTAACAGGTGAACAGGAACACATTATATATATGTTTCCTTTTTATTATTTTAATATTTATTTGCAACTCTATTTATTAGTCTCAAATTAATATTTTAAAACATATTTTTGATCTAGGTATCAAAATTGATCTTAATATTGTAAGTTCCAGTTATAAATTAATTGAGATAAATGGTTTTAATATTAATATATTAACTAAAAAAGGATTTATACAAATATTAAAATACTTCGAGATAATTAATTAATATTTGATTCGGTGATATTATTTAAGATCTAATAGTATTATTTATGTTTCATCCTTAATCTAATAATATCTTAATACTTTATTGAGATATTTATTAAATTGAAAGTAATTTTATTATATTGGGTTGTTTAATAAAGTTAAATCTAGATACTTAGTACTTAGCATAGTTTAATATATATATATATATATATATATATATGTATATGCTTTTACATAAATACAGATCTTTATTTTAAAATAATTAATATTATATTTTTTTTTAATAAAAATTGCATTAATTACTAATAAAATTAAGCTCAAATTTCATCTTTAGAAAACATCATTGATTAAATATTTAAAGTGTAAAATTACTTACATAGTATATCTTTATAAATACAAACATTTAGTTCATATTCTTATAAAGTGGATTTAGCATAAATACTTCATATAAAATATATCAAATAAAACTCTCAAAAATTTGTATTTACATCTTCATTACTATGTCTACTTCAGGTCTATATAAATTTATTTGTAATTAAAAAAAAAAAAGGAATATATATCCTTAAAATATAATCAAAATATTTATGATAAATTACAACACTTTGATTTATTTGAAGTATCAATAATTATCAGTTCAAATTAATATTTATTAATTTCTATATGGATAATATTAAATTAATATTTATATTTCAAATATTTAAATATTAATCTTGTAAAAAAAAAAAAAAAAGATGTATTGAATTTTTCCATAGTACTGTGATAATATTCTTATACTTCACTATCTAAATTTACTTGGTCATAATTATTTTTACCAATATGACTAGCAGCATGGATACATACTATAATAATTGATATAGCGAGTGTACTAAATAATAAAGCTCCAGAAAAGAGTATAATACCAAATGTTGTAATTCCCCCAATAATATATAGTGCTATAATTTTAGTAATAGAATTTCCACCTGGCAATGTTATTGTGTTTGTAGGTCGTGATGATACAAAAGCTAATGCAAATATTGCAAGGACTATTATTATTAGAGATATAGGATTAAGAATTAATGCCAATAATGTCATCCCAATAATTATAATGATATAATTCAGAAAAAAGTAACGGATATTCTTCTCCATCCTATCAGCAATTTCTTTTGGTTGAGATACTTTTTGAAAAGATGACAGCATAAAGAAATCAGTATCCCAAGATCTTAATTTTCTTTTAGTAACATTCTGTATCTTTGTACGTAATCCTTGCCAGGTTGTAACAAACTGTTGCATTGCAGGATTGTATTCATTACTAGTAGTTGCTGTAGTCAAAGATTTACTATTTAAACGGGTACTGTCAGATTGCATTGATACATTAATATTATTCAGGCTAGTTGAATTTGTATTAGAATATACAACAGAAGGGTCTACCCCAGAAGTAGTTGTTGCTTCTTTAAACATAATTAGAACTAATTATATATATTCAAATCACAATATCCAACTTCAAAATTAACCTAAATAAACAAATCTCCTATTTATTTAACTATAAAGTAATTTAAGAGTTTAGGGTTTCTCTGCTTTCTATACTTATAAAAACACACTACAAAATCTCGTGGGGCGCGCGTACTTTTCCCCCCCCCCCCCCTCCCCTAATTTTTTATCATTCTAAAATAGGAAAGTTCTAAATTATATAAGGGGCTTATATAATAATAATATTACTATTGTACATGTAAACATATATACCATAGTGCAGTATTAATATAAATAAATCTAGTTAATCTCTTTTTTTCCTTTTTCTTCTATTAAGTAATAGGTGGCCATGGCCAAAGTTGTATGGAATTAGTAGAAAGGAGAGGTTTAGCTTGAGTATATCTACATGTATATATATGTCCTTCACTTATATCCACTATATCTGGCATATCATTACTATGTTCATCTTGATTAGTAAGTGCTAGGTCTATTTCTATTCTATCATCCAATTGTGAAGATAGCTGGACTCTTCCTAATGTCTTTTTACATTGAAAACGTATAATTCTATGAAGAAATGGGCTAGGAATTGAAATAGATTGATCATTAGTAAATATACTATGTATTGGAGATAAAACTGAGTTATAGTGTTGCCATTGTAGCTGTGATAGTTTTAAAGCAAATTTAGCTTCTTCTTTTGTTAAATTATAATTCCCATTGTTATCTTCGTCAGTTTGTAATTTACTATTTTTAATGCAGTAGTCAGGATATTGAGAGATTTTGAGTAATCTTTGTCTAAGATACATTTTAATTAGGTATGAAGATCTATATAAATATAGTTCACTAAGATCATATTCAATCTTATTCGAAGCGTTATGAGTACGTTCTTTTGCGCAAAATAGCTGATTTCTTCTCCCATAATGAATTATATAACTTAAAACTTTCACTGAGCTCTCATCATAGTCTAGAAGTTCTGGAGAAACACTCTCATTAATCCAATTCTGTGCATGTATAATAAAAGTGTAAGATATATATTTAATAAGTGGCATGTCACTTTCATATTGAAAGATAAACTTACCATCAATAAGTTTTCATATGAGCTCAGTACAGATGAGAGTGGATATATTCCAATGAGTTCATTTTGCCAATTATTATTTGTATGTTCAATATAATCATAATCTATATCCTCATCATCATCTGGATTAAAACAAATTGGAATTTAGATAGATTTATGAACTATTTCATATTAGTAAAGAACAAACCTTCTATTCCATAGTAGTTATCCGAGATCATCATTAAATATCCTGTATAGCCCAATTTTATTACTCAAGTTCTATAAAATATACATTTTTAGGCGGTCAAAAAATGCAATAATTTTTTTGTTTTACCCGCGTAATTTTGTTAATGACTTGCTACAAAGCTTGACGTTACTATTTTATGGTTTTAGTACAAATGAGAAAGTTGAAGAATTGTAGAATTATATGATAATTACAAATGGCATTTAATACTTGATATTTTTTTATATATAGGCAATATTTGATTTGGATTTCTTGCTTTTTTTTTGCAAGATGATTAATAAAGAGATAAATTTCTCTAACATTCCTTCAGACATTTTAGGTCATATATTTGCATACTCTGGATTTAAATCTTTCTTAAGATGTCAAGAAACTTGTCAGAATCTACTGCATAGTTGCTCCGGCCTAAAGACGGTCTGGACATATTTTGGTATAAAGAGAGGAATTATAGAAGATGGATTTTGTGATAGGGAAATGTTTATAGAAAGAGCATTGGAAATATTTCGTTGGAAAAATAAGATACCTATTCATATTTGGAACTATCCAGTTTTGGATTCTACACAAAGATTTGGTACTTCTACAAAAGAATCAGGTAGTATATTTACAAAGGATAATGTTTGGCAAAATATTCAAAATCTGATACCTCGAGGTTGCTCATTTTCAATCCCAACAATTCATATAATCAAAGGTTTAATGTATAATATAGAATATCCTATTGAATCTTTTTATACTAGTAATTCAAATTCTACAGTAAGATTGGAATATAAGAGTATTGGATTTTCAAAAGTGAATGTTATTAGTTGGTGCAGATGCTCTAAAAAAAGTGAAATTCAATATATTTTAGTTATTGGAAGAGATATAGATAGTGAAAGATGTAAAGTTCATGAAAATAAATCTTCCAATTCCCATAATGCCAGTAACAACTTTTTACTTAGATCTGATTCACCAAATTTTATTGAAAGATCTTACTTATTAAAATTATGGCAATTTAATAATTCACTAATTGAAGATGGTACAATAAAAATATCTACAAGTTTTAGTATTGGTGATCATGGAGAAATAATAGCAGTAGATAGTTTAGAATGGAATAATGCAATATTCTTTGGAGTAGTTACTAACTATGGAGGAGTATATCTAATATCCCTTCCATTAGATAGTAAACACAAATTATCTTCTTGTAATGTAACTCAATATAATATTAATGAACAGAGGGATCTATCAAAATCATCAATACAATTATTTGCAAAGTCTATACAAGGAGAAAGTAAATTGAAAGTGTGGATAGCATCTTGTCTATCAAATTATGGTTCTAAGCTAAATTTTATTTCAATAATAACTAATTCCTCAAATTTTATGTTGTGTGAATATATAAAAACAATTTTATCTAATGATATGCGAACTTTAGGTTGTTGCATGGCACCAAGTGTTGGTATATTTTTTATATGGTCAGCTTATCCAAGATGTTTTACTACTTATTTCACTGTAAATATCAAATTATATCATGATTTATTTAATAGAGATAATATAAATATGAATAATTCTGGAACTAATAATGTTAACTCTTCTCATAATCCAAGTTTTGATCATAGTGAATTGTGTTACTTATCTACATCTAGTTTCTCAAACTCAGTAAATCCACTAAATGAAATAACAAACAGCTATAGCCTTGTTCCAAAATTAGCAAAAGTTCTTTACGAAGATAAGAGTAGTCATACAGCAACATTTTGTGTTACTCTTGGAAGGGATTTATTACTAAGGCGTGCATATTGGATATATAATGAAAATAATACTTCTATTGAATGTTATGTAATTGATTTATGCCAATTTAAAGGTCATAATCATGAGATATATTCTTTGAGTTTTGATGGGAACCGTAGAATCGCTACACTTGATATTGGGAATTACTTAGTAGTGTGGGATTTATTTTACCAAAAGAAGCTTTTTGGATGTTTTATTGAGGATGACGTATTTGGCTATGCATCCGATGATGAGGAAGATTATTCTGATGAGTTTGAAGATGAATATGATGATGGAATTGATCTTCATATTAGTAAGAAAAGTAGGATAAAGGCTAAAGGAAAAAAATTAAAAGCCAAAGCGAAACATCAAATATATAACAAATCTCAAGGGCCTAATTTACAGTGTAGAAATATTCTAAATCTCTATATAACATCAGAAATGATAGCATTTTGGTCGCCTATTAAGCAGAGGTGGTATCAATTAATATTTGGTACTGGTAAATAATTTTGAAAATTCTTTCAAATATCTGTTCACTTTTAGTAGTACCTTTGACACTTAAATAGCGGGTGAATATACGTGGCAGTTAATTGATATTTTAATATACCGATTATATGGGGTAAATTTCACACATTAAGCCAGCCATTTGACAATTTATATATTATAAATATGCAAAATTGTAACTTTAATATTCGTCCAAATGTATCATATACTGATGGGTGTGATCGTTTTAGATGCATAAAATACAACTTTGGACACCAATACTGCCATACTTGTTTTGTAAAGTTTGTTAAATTAAAACCATTATTAGTAAAGGCATCTTTAAGGAAATGGAGACATGTAGCTGTTAGTGAAATTAGAACTTCAGACAATATATCAACTATATACTTTATTGATTATAATGAGAACATAGAGGAGAATAAAGATATTATGGAACGAAAAAGTAGTACAGAGGATATTAAAGAAAATAAGATACCTCTACTTTTATCATTAAAAGAGCTTGAATCTGATGTAGAGTGTATTATTATAGGTTTGATATATAAAGAGATGAAACTTCGCCCTACAGTACTTGATGAATATTTGCAAGATATTGATGTAGAAACTAATGAAAATAAAATTACTAACTTCTGTAGTAGTACTGACAAGTTATATATTGAAGATACCTCTTCACGTATATGCTTGTCGTCTCCAAATAATATATTAGATTCATCAAAGTATGTATCTGGGACAATGATTGCAGTTAAGGGAGTTCAGACCGATAGTGGGATATTTATAGTAAATGATTATTGTCTACCTGAAGTCCCTATTTTACAAGTCCCTTGTGATTTTCCCGATAGTAATCCAAGTGAATTACTACCAATATACATTGGATTCGTATCTGGTTTGAATATTGGTGATCCGCGAACTGATCCTTTACCACTGCAACTATTACGTGATTTTATTACTGGGCAATTTATAAAAGCAGAATCTATGGATATTAATAAAGATATAGCTTCAAGAATAGTACGTCTAATTATTGCTGGTAATACAATGTCTTTGCTTGATACAGCAAAAGAGATACAGACAAACACAGGTTCAAAATTAGTAGTTGATAAAGACTCTCTAAATTACCAAATATGTGAAGTTGATACATATCTAGCTCAATTAGCTTCAGTCATAAATGTAGATCTAATGTCCGGTCCACAGGATCCTGTACCTATATCAATGCCTCAACCACAAATGCATCCCTCATTATTTCCTAACTCAAAGGATTATGATACATTTAGACCAACAACTAATCCATACTCATTTTCAATAAATGATGTGCGCATTATAGGTGTATCAGGACATAGTATTGATGATGTAATGGCTTATTCAAGCTATAAAGAACCAATAGATGCTCTCAAATATTGTGTTGAAAGTAGAAGTCTTGCTCCAACAGCTCCTGACACATTACCTTGTTATCCTCTATTTGATGACGATGTATTATCATTGGATTATCCAGATGATCAATTCCCCCATTTAATATTTGCGGGGAATCAATCTAAATTTCAATCATTTAGATTTCCTAATGGTCCTTTATGCATCACAATACCTAAATTCAGCGAAATTGCCACTTTAGTATTGGTTGATATTAATTCATTAAAAACTAAGACAATAAATTTTGGATAACAGTTCAGTAAATACTAATTTTTATGAAATGATTTATTATAATCTATATTTTGTACACTCAAAGGTAAATTTTTGGATCTATTTAAATTATAAATACAAAGTTAATATTTTAGCTGTATAAACTCAAACTATATACATGTTAGATACTTTATGTTATTACTATTTAGTATGGATAAATATGAAAATTTTTTTTTGCGTAATATATTAGAATAATTCTCTAAGAAAAATTATTTAAGTATATATATATTAAGATTATACGTCCTACAACTCAATTACTTAGATAATACTACTAAATAAAGAGTATAATTGTCGAGATTCTAATTTTATAGATAAATATGTAAAATTAATGTATCTAGTTTCTCAAATATGTAAGATACTGCAATATCAGGTATATTTATATTTATAAATAACTAATGTTAGCTTATTAATAGATAAATCATTGATGATATTTAATACAATTATACACTAATGTGTTATGTCTACAATTTATATATTCATCAGCATAATGTATTTAGTGGCTTAAGTAAAATAACCTATTTATATACTAATTCAACTTGACAATTTTTAAAAATTGATCTTCAATATAACTTTGACTTGTGTAGGTAACTTTTATTCTAAATTTGGTTGTTTACACATTATATAAATAAGATATATTTAAAATTTCCACGATTTAAGTTTGAAAATAAACTTATTTTTAATTTTAAACAAGTTTATCTTTAATAAATACAGATAAATACGAAAATTTTATTCTCCTTATTCTAATATGGAACTTTTATAATTAAAGGCTAGTAAATATATAAACTTAAGATGACAACTCTGCCATATATAGCTATTAGGTATATTACTTTATAGAATTAGTACTATTAGGTAATTGTTAAAATAAGTTGAGTTTTATATACATATACATGTTCATTAAAATGTTAAGTATAATCTGTAATTGATAGGTAAAGATACAAAATTGGATATTTATTTAGTAATATAAATGCACGTTAATTATTCTTAGAAATATCTACATTATGACTTTTTTTTGTAAATATATACTGCTAGAGTTTCAGAACAAAAAATATCAATATATATAGCCTAAATCTAGATGATTGAATACTAGAAATTGTACTAAATTATTGGAAGAACATTGTGTAAGTATGCAAAGTATTTTACTAGATATCTGATATTCCTATTTAAATAGATTATAATAATAAATAGATTTTTAAGAAATATACTTATGTGTAAAGGTTATTAAGTTTATTTTTTCTAAAGCTAAAATTATGAAATTTAATTATTAGTATTATAGTTTAACTATTTACAATAATATTTAAACCTTATAATTTAGTAATCTTGTCATCATTCAACTATAGTAATATTAGTAATTATATTATATTTGAAGTCTCCAATACAGTCTGGTATTCCTAAAGTTTGGTGCCCCTCAATTCAATATTATTGGATAATTATTAAATAAGGATAATAACTTTTAAATACAATTGGCTCCAAAAATTTAAAGGCTTATTTCTAATTTCATATTGATTAGAAGTTAATATGAAACACTGAAATATTTAAAATTAATAAATTAGGGATGAACAATGCAAAGTCTCATATTAAGGACATTCGTCAAAATTTATCTATATCTAATTTTTCTTTAAGGGAGCGACTTGAAAGATCAATTAGTATATTAACAACTGAATTATACTCATCTCTTGGTAGAGCCTTATTAGAACTTCTACAAAATGCAGATGACTCTAATTTTTCTGAGTGCTATGATAAAGATTCTATACCTACAGTATATATCTTACTTAGATGGGATTGCTTGATTGTACATATTAATGAATTAGGGATGACACCTGAAAATATTGAATCTATATGTGACATAGGTAATTCATCTAAAAAAAATTCTTCAGTTCGGTTTTACACTGGTGAGAAAGGAATTGGATATCGTTCTGTGTTTCAAATATCTAATAATCCTAGTATTTATAGTGGTTACTATTCTATAAGCTTCTCAAATGAGCCAGATAAGGATGTAGGACTTGGATACATTGTACCAAAGTGGGAAGATCACAATAAAGTACCTGAAGTTGTATCCGTAATATTTAAGAATATTTCAAGGTATGGAGTACCATGGAGTAAAGAAAAAGAAGATAACATTACAAATTTAGAGAGAGAAGAAACAAAAAATTCTAATATTGATAAAAAGCGTTTGGGGTGGAAATTTAAATATAAAGAACAGGAGATAGTTTGTGAAAATGATAAAAAAAGGGAAGTTTTTAACGGAGATTTGTATCAGAAATATAATGGAACATTACACTACTTACCATTTACAAATAATGATACTAAATCGAAGTTTCCATCAATATTATCAGCAATTCATGATATTTTTGTCCCAGATATTCTTCTATTTCTTAGGAGAATCTTGAATATTGTGATAGATGTGGAGCCACGTAATTACACTCATTATATGAATTATAGTCAGATATCTGAATTTCCACTATTAAGAAGACACTTATCTTCACATATTTTAAATAAAGAATTTAAAGAAAGTAATATTTCACATGATTCTGAGTCATTAGATTTTAATAGAAAGGAGATAGATAGTGAATTACATTCATTCATGGTATCAGTTATATCTGCATCTTTACCTCCACATATTTCAGATTACAGATTTGTTCATATTCAAATGAGGCAATTTGATGAAGATGATCTAAATCAAGATAAGGAATATAAACTACGTGAACATGTCACTTCTTCATTCTTTATGATTCTGAGTTTTAAGATTTCTATACCACAAAGGTTTTCTGAAAATTATATATTGCGAGGTAGACAAGAAAGATTCTTTACACGTTGGTCTATTGCTTTTCCAATATTTAGCTGTACTTACACTGAAGAATATTTAAAAAATGATTTAGAAAGTTCTTCTCATAAAAAAGTAGATAATTTAGATTTAGTAAATAGGCAATCAGAAAGTGACTTGGAATCTTCATCTATATCTTTTTTAGGTTATGGTTTTAATTCATGGTACTATTTAAAGAATCAAATACTCAAATATTCTGGAGAAATGTCATGTTCATTAGGTTCTGCTGGTCTACCTAAATCTAAATATAAACAAGGAAAGATTTTTTGTACATTACCACTAAAGACAAGCTTTGTATTCCCTTTTCATGTAGATATTCAAGATCTACTATTAACTGCAAATAGAGAGGAATTACTTATGAATAATCAATGGAATGATTGGCTTATAAGCTTGATATTTGAGAATCAAATACCGGATATATTAACATCTCTAGTTAATAAGCAATTTAACAGTAATATTATAATAAATTCATTATGTATATATCAGAGTTTTGACAAATTTGTTAGGAATTTTCTTGATTTTTTACTTTTAAAAGACAATATTGGTACTTGTGAAAAAGATAAATGTAATAATAATAATAATCCTGTTAGCTCCAAAGAGTCTATAAACAAACTTTATTCTTATGAAATTACTATATTAAATTTAGCAGATATAATAAAGTATACTTGGTTTCCAACGAGGTGTGAAGAATCTGATGAATTCAATAATAAGTTGCAAACTTTATGTATAAACTCGTTACTCGTTATGCCATTTTTAGTAAGTATAGACTTAACTTATTTTTCTCCTAGTGATTTGATGCTACCATTGACACCTCCATATATATGTAAAATTTTAAAAGATCACAATTCTAATTACTCAAAAAATATTGAAATGGGAACTGGTAGTCTAAGCAGTGAATTTACAGAGAATCTATCCCTACCATCAGTATCTACTTTATTTTATTGCAAACTTTGTAAATTACACTTGGAATTTCTTAAATACTTCAACAATACAATTAAATCAGTTTTACATCCACAGATATCGATATTTCGCACTTGTGTAAACAATCCACTTATAAATTTAAAGCCAGTTATTTCTTTATTTCCTACAATATCCAAAATCTTCGACTCTTATGGAATTGAAAAGATTAATTTCGCTACTTTAATGAATAGAGTTAATACAAGAATTCATAATTTTATAAATGTCCTACCAGATGCATTATTAGTTATTTTGTATATCTATATCTCACAGTTGACTCGTAATAATGAAGATCAATATATACTAAATAAAATATTAAAACTACCGATTATACCTCTTGAAGATGGAAGTAGAATACCTGGTTTAATTACAAATTCAAAGGAATTAAATGATAATCGAGATAGAGTTTCTAATAATAAACTTAATGTTTCATCTCTTCATTTATCTGTATCTAAATATAGCTCTCAAGCAAATAAATCTAATATTAATTCTCCATATTCAATGTATCCCATTTTCCAGCCACATATTTGTATACCAAACATGGAATTTCAAGCTTATTGGGAACAATATGAATTTGAGAGATTTAGTGAAATTATAAATAAATTGGGAATAATTAAGTTTGTAAATAAAGAAGTATGCCAATCCGCACCAGAAGATGTCTTTGATTTTATGATTAATATACTAGGTATTGAACATATAGATCTTCCACACTTTTTTAGATGGGTTGCAGTTTCAACAAATAAATATTTAGAACTTGGGTGGGAAAATGCACTAGATTCTCAATTACACTCAATACTATTAATGATAACTCCTTTAATTGTTGAAGATATTCCTTGGACTGAGCTAACGGAAGATAGGATGCTTATGAAACTTCCAGTGGTAGTACAAACATATTCACCTTCATTTTTAAAGAGTATTTTTTATGATATGTACCCTCCAAAAAGGTATGCTAATGAGAAAGAACTAGCTTTGAGTGATGAGTGGGCTAAATGTTCCATTCCATTTCCTACATGTGTATGTAATTTCAAAAAGTATGAAGTAAATAATAAAGTTGAAATATTTCATTCTGAATACGAAACGGATAAAAGATATATCCCCCCAGTTACTGTTGCTATACGAATGACTGAGGTAAGTAGATCTATTACTATGTTAATGACTCTATATTCCAATTGGGAAAGATCTAAGAAAATTAAGCCTCCAGTAAAATACAATCCTAGCTTCTCTAAGACTACAAATTCACAATCTCAACAGAATTCTACTTTAAAAAATACATTTAAGTTTGAATACAAAGGATTGACAATCATACCACCATTATGGCCTCCTCTTGTTGAGTGGGTATTTCCTAAGGTATCTGATAGATTTCACTTTGTAGAATTATCCAGCAATTATATGGTATATGATCCATCATCTAATAAATACTCGAAAGAAATTGGAGGTTCTTTATTTCGTGGATTCATCAATAGATTTTTTAATTTGCTAGAACAATGGTACATGGGATGTAATTTTGATAGATTACCCCCTAAGACTGATGCAACACCTTTAAGCTGGATGAAATCCAATAATCAAAATGATCAAAAAGGCTGTTCATTATGTAACCACTTATTAAATATAATGAGAGCTGGTGCACTTATTCAAATAGCTAATGAGTACTCAAGACGCTCATATACATCTGAGTTTTTGACTGAAATTCTACCCAATATGCCTTGGATACCTTCACCATTTAATACAAAAAGGCATAATATATACTCAGCTACTTCAAAAAATATTGTCTCTTGTTGTAGTAGATGTATATTATGTTCCCCATCGAGTTTATACAGCCCAAAATTAGAAAAACAGCTTAATGGATTAGTTCCCTATGTTTCTGAAACGGTATTTCTTGCTTTGCCAGTTAATTTAAGGAATGCATACAAATTTGCAGTACCTAGTGAGCACCGTGAAACTTATTCTACTCGTAGCTTAACAGATAGGACTATAGAAGATCTTGGAAGTGAGTTACAATTGATAGGTCAAACATTAGAAAATATTGGGGTTACAACTCAACTGAGCACATACTCACTAATTAATATTTTAAGAAGAATTAGTAAATATAATGAAACTGAAAGAGAAGTAGAGAGTGAAATAGTTCTAGATTATGTATCAATTTCAGAAGATTCAATTGAATATGCTGCTAAAGTGGCCTCAAAAGGGTTTGGTATAGATATACAGAGTCTTATAATTTCAGATTGGTGGAAGTCACTAAATAGGTTATGGAATAATAAGGAATCAATTTCTAGAGATATAAATAAAGATAATAATGAAGAATCCATAATTGATGTAATATGTAATCTATACCATCAGATTGGAATTCAACCAGACTTTGATATATCTAATGATATGAAGAGGCCATTTTTTCGTGAATCTTTGATATATTTACCTTTAATGGAATCTTCAATTAATAAATGGGTTCATCTAGATTTTGATAAAATGATTTGGAGTGATCCATACGAATTTTTTCATGGTCATTTTATTATTGTAAGCAGGTTAATTAGAAAGGATAAAATAAAACATGTAAGAACATTCTTTCTTTCACTTATATCTGAAGAACCACTTGCTCAACATTATGCACTTTTATGGCAACAGGAATGTCCAAATATGGTCAAGAATAATAATAAAAATTTATTGGGAAAGCTCAAAGCCTTTCTTACAGTTGCAGTTAAAAAACTAAGTATTCTAATTTCTGACAAAAATATTAGATCCTACCATTGGTGGACAGAATTTTGTAAAAATACTAAAATACTGACTAGGGATTCTCTTAAATTTGTAGATTCAAATAAGTGTTTTATTGCTGATGTACAAATTGGAAATAATCTAGGATCTTTTAATATACCGATAGCACTTACACCAACTATAGAAGTTGAGAAATTCTTAAAAGATATTCTAAATGTCAAATATCTTTCTCAAGCATATAATATTTATTGTAAAATAGGAAAACCAGTTAGTGATATTAAAGATATTTATGGTGATCATATGGAATATCTACAAATACCAAAAGCTGATACCAGCCTTAGAAAATTAGAATTAAATAAGAATACTACCAATGTTGAAGATGAATTGCACTTACCAACAATAAAATTTGCTAATAAAGTTTTAGATAATAATAATTTAGACGTCAATAGTACATTTAATCACTCACATAATATAAACAATGAAAATAAATATTGGCTCACTGTTGAATTTTGGGGAACTTTCATACTATTACTGCAATCTAGAGCTCTTGATATATATTTAGCAGTTGTTGATATATTATGTGAAAATAATACAAATGAGCATTTTGATAGAACTGACTTTTGCCCGTATTCTATATCAGAATTTGAACTAGAATCACAATATACTTCACTTCAAAGTTACAAAAGATCTTCAAAATTGGAGTCCTTAAAAAATCAAGATAATATTCAGGTTATAGCAGAATGGTTGATGATATTTATGAATACTAAAGAGATATTTGTAGATAGTATTATGTTTGAATTTCACAATAAAGATAATGAAACTAGTCTAGAAACATCTAACAAGCAAATAATACCAATAGGAGCTCTATTCTATGAGTTACCAATGAAAAAAGTATCTGCACTTTTTATAAATTCAAATGCTAGTAATACAGATCAATTATATGATATTTGCAAAATTATGACTGATTGTCTACTCCCAAATGTTAATTTTAATAATATTATACAAATCAACATACATGAACTGCTAATTCTTACAAATGATCAAAGATGTATGATACTCAATAAATATATAGATATACAAGGATTTACAGATAATCTAGATATATCAAAAAAAGGAGATTTAAATTATTTAATATACCAACAAATCCTTAATGTTGGCTGGAAATTTATGTATATTGTTAAACACTGTCAATGTAAACAGCACAATAGTAAATTTAGTTCAAGCAAACCTAATCTAAATATAATAAAAACAGATAAATGTATTAATGATCATGATCTAAATATACATTATGCTACTGATCAAAATAAATACAGAAATCATATTGAACAAATGAATCCTATAGGGGCTGTTACATCTACTACTAAGTTCGATACAAAAAATACTACAAATAATATAGACAATGTAACAACAGTAAATAGTGATAATAATATTAATAAGAATTATAAATATTCAATAGATTTATTTGGTATGAATACTCTAGATGATCCTACTCAATCGTCTATAATCAATTCATCTTTATCAAATCTTCATCCCGACTATTCTTTACCTAATCTGGCATCTACTGGACTTGATCATTTAATAAAGGAATATGTGAATCAGAATCCACTTATCCTAGATACTAATCAATACCTTTTATCAGAAGAAGAAATGACATTTAAAACAGGTTACTGGGGTGAACAAGTTTCATTTGATCTTATCTTACCAAATGTAATATCAAGAAAATTACCAATAATTTCTTTATGTAGTAGTAAAACAGATATATATATTTCATTAGATAATATTAATTTTTATCTGAGATCTAGTCATGATACAGCTGAAACTTTAGATGGAAATAATTTATATTTGAATAATCTTAATTTTTCAGAAATGGATATTAATAGTAATTTACATAATTCAACAAATAATAAAAACATAAAATGTTGCGAACGTATATTTAAAGTATCTGAATCTACTGTTATTGCACTTCAGTGGCTTAATGCATATGAAGAAAGCTATTTACCTTGTGACTTTCTTCTTTTTAAGAGGCAAATTTCACCAATTACAAATATTTGCCTAGAATCTGAATTAATTGCAATAGTTGAAGTCAAAACTACTAGGCTACCTATATGGCATTTTAATGTCTCTGGATCTGAATTAAATACAGCCAAACATCTTAGAGAAAAGTATAAACTTTTATTGATTAAAGATGCAGGGACAAGTCAGCCACAGTGGATCCTGTTAAGTGATGTTCCATCATTCCTATTCAAATCTTGTTATATGTTAAATGGGACATTTCAGTTTAATGACAATAATAGCAATATAAATCTTAGTGGTATTTTAGATACAATTTCAGATTTATAAGGCAAAGCTTTGATTATATAAAACTAAAGTAAAATAAAGGGAATTAAAAAATATCTCAGATTTAAATAACAAATTTTCCTATAATATAGACAATATGTTTTTGAATTTCTAAGTTTTCTATAATATTATTTAAAATTTTAGAAATTTCAAATTATCAATTTTTTAGACCCTCACTAGTAGTATAGTATACTCATTACGAGGAAAAAGCGCCGGACTCTATTTTTTTAAAAAAAAAAAAACAGGGGGATTAGTTTTGAAGGGTCTTGCGGTTTTTCTTTTTCATAGTTAGGGGACTCTAAATTAGATTTTTGTTTCTAACTTCAATTACATCAGTACTTACAAACGTGTTATTTGCGTGTTAATGAATTTGAGTCTATTCTGAGTTATATGGATAAAAGTTACAGTACAAAAAAGTTGAATCTGGAGGCAGTTGAGCTAAAGATTCGAAATGGTGAGAGCGAAGATATTGAATTGAATGATGACAATAGAAATATAGATATTACTATAAAAACGAAAGAGATATATACAAATTTAGATTTGGTTGATGGATTTGGGCGAGAAAAAGATAAATCACAGTCTATAGAGAAAGGTATAAGTAACATGGATGAAGTGAACATACATGATTTACCAAAAGATGATGATTTACCAAATACTCCAATGATGGGGGTTTGTTCTGGTAATATAGGAGAAAAAGCAAAGTGGTTGAAGGTAAGAAATATAATCAACAAATATTTACATTTCAAATGTAAATTATTTCCAGATATTACTGCTGAACAATCTTACATTTTTACTTTGGCTTATTTATCATATATGATGTTATATTCTACTAGAAAACCATTTTCAGTTGTGAAGATGCAAATTCAACAAGATTTGAATTTAACAACAACAATTTTAGGATGGATTGATACAACATTCCTTGGTTCTTATGCAATAGGTCAACTATTCATACCTACTTTATTTGAATCTGTACCAGCTCATAAATTATTATGCATAGCATTTATGTGTTCAGCAGTATGTTCTACAATATTTGGAAGTACTAGCAATTCATCTATCTTATTAACTAGTTGGTTTTTTAATGGATTATTTCACGCTGGAGTTTTTCCTTTATTAGTCAGATTTCTAGTTTCATGGTTTTCAAATAACCAGCGAGGAAAAGTTTTAGGTTTATGGACAACAAGTCAACAGGCTGGTGCTATGATCTCTACTGCATTTGCAGCTGCTATTTGTACTAAATTAGGATGGAGAGCTGTATTTTATATTCCTGCATGTGCTGTCTTTATTTTTGGGATAATTATATATAATACTTTGATGGATCCCCCTTATCAATATAACAGGGATAGATATATAAAAACGGATGAATCTAATTGTGCTAAACAATCCTCTTTATCTTTGTCTAGACGTTCAATTGTAATGCCTGAAATAGTTTTATTAGATAAAGGAAATAATTCATGTGAAGCAAAAGGATTAGATGATAATATAGATATGGATTATCAAGATGTATATATAAGTACAGATAAGAAAATGGACACTTTATTAAAGTCAAAGAATAATAATATGGAAAAAAAGATGACAGTTATTAATTCTGCAGATTCTAATTATCTGAGCTCATCTTCTCCAATGAAATTGAAAAATATGCACAAACTAATGGAAATTTCTCTTGATGATTTAGATAGTACGGGATCAACTTGTAATTCAAGTGTTATGGATTATAATACATCTAAAGCAAAGAATTTAATATCACAGGGTAAGACTAATAATAGAGAATTTAGTAATGAATTCAAACAAAAAATATATTTTTTATTCCTTGTTCCTAATTTGGTAAATATAGCAATTACATATTTCTTTATAAAATTAATAAGGTATTCACTGTTATTTTGGTTACCTTATTATTTAATACGTGAAATGAATTATGACCCTTCAATAGCTGGATATTCATCAATGTTATTTGATATTGGAGGTATATTTGGTGCAATTACAGCAGGTATTGTAGCAGATGCAATGTTCCAAGGTAAAAGAATAATGGTTGCTTGCTACATGTCAATATTTATGGTTTTAAGTTTACTATTCTTTATCTTTATAACTAAAAGGAATTATACTATACTTATCTTACTTGGGATAGGTTTGATGGGATTTTTTATAGCTGGTCCAGATAGTGTTCTTGGATCTACTGCAGCTCAAGATACTATTGATAATTCTGGATTTACTTATAAATCATTGGATACAATGGCTGCTGGACTTGTAAACGGACTTGGATCTTTAGGAGCTGTTGTACAAGGAACATTAACTGCATATATTAGTGAGATATATGGTTGGGATGCACTTTTCTTTTGTTTATTTATATTTGGTATCCTTGCATTTCTTATTCTTATACCAGCTACATTTGACAAGAAGCCAAAGGTATCAAACAATATAACCAACTAATATTAAATTTCTACTACAAATTTGATCTTCATCATTATTCTTAATTACTATTTGGTAAGTGAATTACAATACAGACTTTGAATATTTTAAATCCTAATATAATGTATAACTTATAATGGTATATTTTCTTGGAAAGCAAAACTTTGTGTCTCAAAGTTTGTTATATCACCAGAAGTTTTTCTGTATATATGAATTAAGTTTGTTATATCTTTCAATGGTTTTCTATCTTGTATATTATTGGTAATATTTGCAGATACTTGTGTATTATTTACTATTGTTAAAATGTTAGGCGAAATTTCATTCAAAGATGAAGATATGGCACTTGATCTATTACTTATTGTCATGACTCATACCTATTAAAGCCTTTAGATTATACAGCTTAATCAGATTATAATAATGAATATTCCTTATCTTTATATATGAGAATTTGTCTCACTTTATTATTATCTACTAGGTAATACCGCTACAATTTGATTAGAAATTATGGAGAGTAAATAAGTGTTACCTAATTTCTCTTTTTAGAATTATTTATATTTATAATTATATCATATTGAGAGTTGCACCCATTATGAACTCACTTTTTTTTTATACTCTTTATATTAAAATTCTCCCAAAGCTAGGAAACTTAAGATCACGATGAAGCGCGTCTTAGCATGAGAATTAGGGTTTTGAACGTGTTATGTTTTATAAGTTATTTATGAATTTATAGGGTTCTAATACTACAAAGTTTCAAAAGGAAGTATAATTAAATATACTGCAATAATATCAAATATAGTTCATATTTATTAATATTTGGATAGGCAAAATCTTAGGGTTTAGAAATGGATAGTTCTAATCTACACGTGTTAAGTATTAAAGATGATGAAAGTATAGTAATAATTAATGAAGTATTATATAATAAGTTGGTAAGTATATATAAAATATTTGGGGCAATTATTCCATTCTTATTCACTACTTTGCAATAATATCGCACTATTAGACTTCAGTTTGTAAAGATGTAACAAGCTTAAGTAATGGTATCTTACGCGCTATTCAAAATACTTCATTACACTTAAATCAAGAGGAACAATTCAGAAAAATAGTTGTAGATATATCTAATCTCGTAATTACAGGACTTGTAATAGAGGATAGTGTCTGCTTATATATAAGTGAAAAGTAAAGAATCCTCTTATTTTAATATCTTGATATGTATTCATAATTTTGTTAATTAGATAAATTCTCATTTTTTTTTTCTAATTTAGTAGTAATAAATTTACTACGTCAAGAATTATCATGTGTAATAATTATAATTCAATGAGGATTAAAGAGCTATATGTATGGCCACCTAAAAGTTCAGAAATTGTTTGGAGGAATTCTGGACCTAATATCTCAACATTATTAACAAATACAATACTTCCAGTAAATAGTTCATACAGATCCTCTCACTTATATTATAATGTATATTCTAGACGTATTTTAGATTCTGAAACTGAGTGTTGTATGAAATTTTGTAATGGGAAGTGTATTGGATATAATGAACCTATATTAATATTGAGATGTGGAATAAATGAAAATAATATAGAGATTTTAACATTTGAGAATAAGTTTGAGGATTCAGAAGATTCATGTAGTAATATTGGTTTGTCACTGAAAAGAATTGCTTATATTAGTGAAATATTTGAAACTCCAATTTATGATATTGCTGTGCAATCTAGTAGTGATTTTAACTTTCCTTCATCTTTTGGGATATATATTTATCTCCGTTCAATGACTTATTTATGTGTAATTCAGCTTTATTTAGATAATTTTTTAGTTAAGCATAAGATTGTATTTAATGGAACAGTGGATAACTTTTTAAAATATCTCAAAACAAAAGATACTCAAAAATCAATATATTCTATCGTTGCTAGTCCTTATGATTTTTGCGAGATTTCGGCACTTTTATCTAATGGAGTTATTATTAGACTTAATTTTCTGGAATACATAAATAGTGTTAATATTTACACTGTAGAAGATTCTGAATCAAAGAAGAGTGATGAAGTTTTTCAGTGTCTTATCTATGGTTATAATTCAGATGTTTATTTTGTTGGAGGAAAATATATTTATTTATATAATTGCTCGAAAGATAATAAAGAATTATATAGTGATAATATACAATTAGATAGAACAAGTAATAAAGATGATGATTATTTAAGGAATATAAATGATACATTTTGTGGAGATAACTCTAATAATGAGTCTTTTCAACAAAATTCAGGGATGAATAACAATAACTTCACAATTGATGAAATGAGATGGATTAATGAAAATAGTGAAACTGTATCATATTATACAATGAATAATGATGAAACTAGTGTAAATAATGAAACTATAAATGGTACAGAATCTTATACTATATGTTCAAACAGTACTCATAGTATTTGCAGTGTAACTATGTTATATCCTTGGAATCAGAATCTTCGTACTACATTTAAAAGTAGTGTAAGTCTATCTGATAGAACTGTTAGACTTGAATCTTTGAGAAATAAAAATGTTTCATTATCGAATATAACAGCTTTAGCTTTACATCCAATATATCCATATATTTTAGCAGCTGTAGATGTAAAATCAAGCAAAGTGGTAGTTATACATACAAATCAGAATACAAATATACCACTAGCTGAGTTCTCTATTCCACTTGTAGAAAGTGTGAATAGTAGATGTCGTTTTATTCAATGGGTTTATCCTATTTCTAATCAGAAAGAAAACAGTGATATTAATAATAATATTGCATACAAGATTAATCCAAATGATTATAACACTGAAATATCAGATAACAAGGGTACTACTGGGAATATTGGCAATCTAATATTTCCTATGATCTCTAATTTTTCATTTGATTCTAATAATACTAAACAGGATCAAGGCTTAATTTTATACCTTGGATCTTATCCATATGCAATATATGCAAAAATATCTATTCAACCTTCTATTCACAATATAGATGAACCATATATATTGAAAATAATGGAGATTATTAAAATTCCTTTAGGGATATGGTCCTTACAAAATGATAGGGATTATTATGTACCTAGAAATACACAGTTAATTGAATCTTCCTTAGATATAATGGATTTTATTCTTGAACGAAATTCAGTAGATGACAATGCTTTGGCACAGAAATTTCATGGTTTAACAGGTATATGTACCTTGGGATATAATGTGAATTTTGGAGTTTGTCAACAATATAAACAACATGGTTATGAAGGGAATTTCTTTGTGGCACCTAGTACAAGTAAGCATCATATACCAAATATTTATAAGGATGTTCTTATTATATTAGGGTTAAACACTTGTGGGAGACTTACAACTTGTTCTATTTTAAAAATACAAAATAGCGATTCAAATCCAAATTTGGAACTTAGTAATTCATGGTTATATAACTCTATACAATCTATTATTTTAAATAAATCTTATTTTTGTGCATATCTTGATCAGAATTTCTTTGAATTAATGAAAATAAACTATTACAATAAATCATGTATTAACCTATATTATAATCTACCTAGAATTGTAAAACCTCGAAAATCATTGAGGAAATGTTATAATTCCGAGTTAGAGAATGCAAATGAACAGTTTTCTAAAAGGAAATATTATAATTCCTATATTTATAATGGTCTTCAAATACTTGAATTAATACTTTCTACACCTAAAAAAGGTGTCAATATGATAAATAATAATTTATCTTATCAAGATTCTTTAAAAATTAAAGGAATTCCACCAGTAACTAATAGTTTTGATTATAGGAGAGAGTTTAATACAATGCCAAATGACCCTTGGCTAAACGATGAAAATATTTTACATATCCCATCACCTACGAATCAACCATATCCACTATGTACTTGTAGATACTTTGAAATTAATAAAAGTGACAATTCATATCATTTTGATAACAAAAACTTTGAGGATAAAATAAGTGTTGAAAGGCCTTTTGATATTGTTGGAATTAAACATATGGACTATTCTATAACACTAGAAGAACTATTATCAAATAGTATACATGAAGGATTAGATTTATTATTAACTTCTGAACTAGAACAAAAGGAAATACAAGAGACAAATTCAGAAATAGGCTTAAATAAAGAAAATTCTGTATACCAAATACCAATTGATATATTAAACTCTCTTGCAAATCATATTACATGCTTACCATCTTTGCCTGTATCAAAAAGAATGGCTAAAAACTATTGGGAATACACTCGATCTAAATGTAAAGATAAGTGGAAATTAGCTAACTGTTGCTCAAGGTTAAAACAACCTGGATGTATAATAAAATATCTAATACAAGATGATCAATATCAATGTAACTTACTAGATAATTCTAACTACAATAATTTATCTAGTGAATGTTTTATTGAAATAAATCATTATGTAAATTATGAACATAGTGATAATAATAAAATTAAAAATAAAACAGATCATGCAAATTCTCTAGTACAAAGAGGTACAATTATTAATGAAGAGCTTATTGAAAAACTTGGAGAATATTGGATGGAATCTTTAATACATATAGATTTAAAAGAAGATATATATAGTCAAGATGACAAGTTAATTGAAATAGACCTATCAAGTTGTGATCTATCTTCATGGTATAATTATCCTTTAGTAACATTTGAAAATATAACATCTAAAATAGCTGAAAAACACAAACTTAAAACATCTATTTTAAGTTTTGTTGAAACTCAACTAAGCAATATTTAATTCAAAATGAGGGTTAAGAGAAATATCACTTTTATTTTGATTTAGGTGAGTTTATATATATCACTGAAGAATGTTGAATTAATGATGTATATTAAAAGTAGTATATATTATGATCAACTATAAATATTGTATTAAATATTTTAATTAAATCTTCAAGATGTTTAGCATTTTAGCTACTTCTTAACTTCTATTACTCTATTAGATCTCAAACTCAATAATCTCTTTTATCTTCATATTCTTCATGTACTTCTTCATCTTTATTATCTTCCTCATCTTCATAATCTTCATAATCTTCATAATCTTCATAATCTTCATAATCTTCATAATCTTCATAATCTTCATAATCTTCATAATCTTCATAATCTTCATAATCAGGTAAATCATAATCTTTTCTAGCATTCTTTTCTTTTAAACAATCAGCTATATACTTTTTTTCTAGTTCAATAATATCTACGGATGTTTTTCCATAGTTTCCATATGAATCCAATAATTCAGCATTCACTTCTAAGAAATGTAATCCACCCTTGAATATATCAAGTAAATGACATGCTTGCCTATGAAAACCAAGGATATGTAATGCAGCAGAGAGAGCTTCTGCACAAGATAATTCATATGGTCTACCATAATGTGTTGAATTTGCAGCTACAAGAAATGGAAGTAGCCTTTCATTACCATTGTGAATCCTACGAAGTGGTAATTCTTCAATTCTATTCCATGAGCAATCAATAGCTGCTATACCACTCTTTATTACTAAAGGTAAATCTCCCAATGACAATTTCTTCTTTGCTCTGGGACTTAATATTATTCCTGGCCACTTTTTATTGCATCTAAGATTTCTAACATATCCAAAACGAATTAATTTGCGGCCACTACATCTATTAATATCACATTGGCAAAAGTCCCATAAACCAAGTTTGATCTCAGATTTATTATTATTTTCTATATATGTCTCAACTTCATATTTGTCTTTTTTTTCATATATTTCATCTCTAAAATTCTTATATTTAAATTTATTAATATTAGATAATGAAGATTCCTCTACATGTTGATCAGAATCAATATTATATTTCCCAGTTCGGTACATATCCTAATTTTATAACAAAAATATACTAAGGTAATAATATTAAAATACTTTACAATTAAAACAAAATACTAAATTAAAGAATCTTCCTTTAAATATATCAGGTAACAAATTATCGAATCTCCATTAACAGTAAAATCTACAAAGTATAAATTATCATTATATTCTGAATTGACTAAGAATGAAATAACGTTAGTATACCGCTCTCATATAATAATAAAAAAAAAAAAATAAAAATCTTAAAGATATCATATATCACCCTTCTGCTTGACAGCCGCTATAGCTCAGCTAGGTAGAGCGCATGGCTCTTAACCATGTGGTCCTGGGTTCGATCCCCAGTGGCGGCGTGCTCTTTTCAGTACTTTTTGTAACTTACAATTTTACGTTTAAGGAGTCCATATTATATTATATAGCAGATTACTGCATGCAATACAAAGAAAAAAGAGTAGATATTTATGAATTATTATTGAACTAAAATTAGAATATATAATATAAAGTATTTCAGAATTGTTAGTTGTACTAATTACTTTAATTATTTCAATAGATATATTGACTAAATAATTATATATATTACAACAATATATATGCTTATTTAAACCTTATTATTTAAGTTAATTATTTATATATAAAATAGTTATATACAGAAATTCTTGGGAGGTACTTTTTCTGGGATTTTACCCTTTTCAAATGCATCATTTTTAAAGGCTTGTTCCTCCCACTCTTCTAATTGAACTTGACCATATTCTATGTCTATATTTTCTTGGTGATTTTTATTATTATTAAAAGATAAAACAGGTATTGAAGATGAAAAGGGATTATTAATAGATGTAGAATTATTGTTAAATGGAGAATTTGAAACGAAATTAAGACCTGTTTGTAAATTTAATGTATTACCAAAAATATTTGTATTATTATTCATACCATTATTACTAAATATATTATTATTATTACTTGATACTTGAAGTTGTGTATTATTTGATTGACTTGTGTTTATATTTGGATTAGTCAATATATTATTTGTATTATTGATACTAGAGTTAAAGGGAGAAGTAAAGTTAGTTGCCGAGCTTGTAGTAAAAGGGCTCTTAAATTGTTGATTAATATTATTACTATCATTACTTGATAGTCCAAATTTTGTAGAAGATGTAAATGGGTTATTATTAGTAACAATATTTGTATTATTTGATGAATGACCGAATATATATGAATTACTACCCAAGAATAGAGATGCATTATTAGAATTATCTGTTATATTAGATTTATTTGAAAATAAATTACCAATTTGGGAAAATGATCCTAAATCAAGAGAATATAGTTGATGTTGTAAAGGAAGTTTATTAATTTTTCGTCCTTCTTCAATAAAATCTGTATATAATTTTTGAAGATTTTTCAAAGATTCCATATATAAAGATGGCCAATCACTAGATGGTATTTGATAAAATATCCATCTAAATTCTTCAAAATTTAATGACATACTTTTGAATACAAGTTCTTGTCCTAATAATCCTATAGGTCCAAATGGCCAAACTCCACTTTTTATTACAATACCAATTAACTCCAAAGTTTGTATATATATATTTAAGGTTGATGTTTTATTTGTTGATATAGAAGTATTACTATTATTAAATGGAGAAGAAGTTAATGTAGAATTTGTGTTAGAAAATGGAGATATTCCATTGAATATATTCCCCCCAAAAATATTTTTATTAGTTATATTTCCACCAGAATTACTTGACATAAATGGATTATTAGGAGTTGTGTTTGTATTTGATTGGTTTATTCCATTATTATCTCCAAATAAATTACTCTTTGGATGATAATCCCTACATTTATCTCCAAATCTACAAGATCCTCTAAGAAAGAATTGGCAAGGCCTTCTGTTACTCATAAGTAATAAATTGGGTTCTTATATAATCTAAACATATAGAAATTAATGTTATATCGCGATATTTTTACTATAAGCAAATATTGTACAATTGTTCTGTTGCGCCTATAAAAGATTATAGCGGAAGAATAAAAATAATTGAACTAAAATACAATAATATAGTATGATTCTTAATCCTGATTATAGGCCTCTTAGAAATCCTGAAAATCCTGTTGTATTTTTAGATATCTGTTTATCAGAGCCAAAAAATCATATAGGGAGATTGGTAATTGAATTATTTAATGACTTAGCTCCAAAAACATCAGAAAATTTTAGGCAGTTTTGTACAGGAGAATATAAACATAATATGAAATCTATAGGATATAAGGATTGTATGTTTCATCGTGTTATTAAAGATTTTGTAATACAAGGTGGTGATTTTATTAATAATGATGGTACTGGTAGTATTTCTATATATGGGACTTATTTTGCAGATGAAAATTTTATTCTTAAACATGAAAAGGCAGGTTTAATATCAATGGCTAATAATGGCAAACCAAATACAAATGGTTGTCAGTTTTTTATTACTTGTAGTTCTTGTGAATGGTTAGATAATAAGCATGTTGTATTTGGACAACTCCTTGGAAATGAATCTTTTGCTACTTTAAAAAAAATTGAAAATGCAACTGTAATACCTCCATTAAATAAACCAAAAATTCCAATAGTAATTTATCAATGTGGTCAATTATAGAGTATAATTATAAGCAAATAGATAAGGAATATTTATATAAAATATGTAGAATAAGCACTAAATAAAAAAGTATAAATTAATAGAAAGATTAAAAATTGAAGCTTATATAATTGTAATAATTTTATTAATAATTGAGATATTTGTAATATTAGTAATAACTATTTTAAATTATATATATTAAATTATAATTAATTAAATTAAATTAGGAGTTAAATTAAATATAGTATTATTTTTATTCATATGCAATATTACATTATTATTTATTTTAATTATGAAATATATTAAGTATAAATTTATAAAAATAATGTTAGATATCAATAAATAAAACAATTTTATTATATACTTTGTGAATTATGTAAAAATCATAAGTACTAAAATACAGTTACCGAATAATTTTCAGCTTTAAATATATTATGTAATTTATATCTCGGTAATAAATTATTAATGTGAATCATAAACTCACATTACATATATATATCTAAACAAATAAATATGTACAACTTTTAATATTAAAATATCACTTTATTAGATTATTAAATTGTTATTTCATCAAATTAATCTAGTTTAAAGGTTAAGGTAATATATATTTCAATATATTAAGTTCTTAATAAATATAGATATTATGCATATGAAAAAAAGAATTATACTAGTTAAAAGTACATTAATGTGTTTTTAAAAATTATATATATTGATAAATATAAGCTAAAATACTATAAAAATTCTAAATATATACTGATTATAAGGTTTATTACTACTTAAATAATTAATATATTCAGTAATATAAAATTTTCACCAAACTATATCACGTCTTACAAAATATTTCTGTAGCTTGTTATTATTTATTCCAGATTTTAGAACTTTAGATTGGATATATTTCCCATATTGTGTGGTTTCAATAATTGTACTTTTTGGGAGTCTATATTTGGTTTGGTCAAGTTTAGAAGTTTGCATGCATTTATATACATCATTATGTGCTATCTTGAGTTGTTTAGTTCTTGAATTATCATAATTAAATAGTCTTTGTTTATATACATAAGCTAGGTTACGATGTACAACTTTTTTACCATTTGGTAATCTTAAATCACCAAATTCTGTTATTTCTGCACTCTTTAAGTTATATACACTTAAGACATCACCTACTAATATGTCATCTGAGTTCTCAATATCTTCCCATTCATCTGTATCATTTTCAATTGTTTTTATTTTGGAAGGTTTTATATATAATTCTTTGTATGATTCTGAAAAATCAAAGAATCTTTCAATATCTTCTTTTTGTTCTTCTAAATGATCACCTAACATTGTATGGCCTAGACTTATCATATGATCCCTAACAGCTGATAAGGTTGAAAATGTTTTATCACAAAATAAGCACATATGCCCTTCAAATACTTTCTCACCCAAATACAAAGCTAATCCTTCTGGATCATTTAAATATTCCAAATTTGGAATAACAAAAGAATACTTATTTCTCATATATATAAAACATTTTTCTAGATTATCGTGTACAGTATTGTCAAAGTAACAGTATGTAATACGATAAGGTAATGGTTGGTTCCTTATGAACATATTAATATCATTTCCAGTCTTCTTCTCAAAATTTTCAATTCTTTTATCATCTCTATGTTTTAAATGTGAGTGACCCTTTTCAATAGTAGTTTTTGTACTTTTCAGTAATTCTAATTTTCTATGAAATGACTTTTCATCTATAGGACCCTTTCCAATTAGCTTTCTTTTTAAATTGTAACTATGCCACTCAGTTCTGTAATGATCACGGAGTTCCACTGAACCATTTAAAGCAAAATGACAAACTGTACAGTTTGAAGAGGTCATTTTCTAGGTATAGAGTATTAGCTATTTACTCGGATTTGTAAATATTTACCTTTATTCAATTAATAAAAGCCTTAGCGCTCATACACATATAAAAGTGGCGCTTTTTTTTTCTTTTTCTTTTTTTTTAAACTGAAAACTTGGGGATTTGTAAATCTATAAAATTTCATTTCATACATATTTTGGGGAGTATATTAGAAATATTGTAAATAACTATAAATGAATTTTATCATACATTCTGTTTTCTATTATTTTACTTAAAATGTACTTCTTAAAAGGTATTTAGTATAATGTCTTTTTTTACTCTTCATATTTTATAAAATATGAGTTTTACTTATATTATAATGAAAAAGTAATCATATCATTGGTAATTAATCAAATAATTGTGCTATATTTCTATAATCTCTACTTTTTTCTGTCAATAGCCATGTTACTATAACTTTGGTTGAGTATGCCCCACAGTGCGAGCTGTTTTCATTATTTAGAACTAAAAAAAAAAGAAAAGTATGGACAAAGAAAACGAAATAATAGAGATTGTAACTCAATATATAAATGATGAGAATTTTTACAACTTTAATGTGGCTGATATACAAAGTGATGGGAATTGTTGTCCATTGAAGATTATAAAACGATATCAGATATTAAAAGTAGGAGTAGCTAATCTAAAGAATAATCCTACATCAAATATTGGTGGGGAAAATTCAATAAATCCTTTGGAATGGCTATTGAGATCACTTTCATTATTAAATTTACCAAGGAACCCTCAATATTATGACTTTTCACATCTTAGTGAGTCTGAATTAATTGAACTAAAGAGAAAAGTAAAGAAACAACTCAGAGAGTTTGATATAACTTACCAAAAGAAGTATGGCCAATTACCAAAGAAAAATGATAAAGAGTCATTAAGGCCTTTATATATCTACTATAGAAAGCTAAAACAATCTATTGAAGCAATGAATAATATAGAATTGAACAAAACATCTGAAAAGCCTGATGAAGATAAAAAAAATATTGAAAATGATATAGATGCTACATGTGACCACTTTGATAATATAAGTATCACTGCTGATAATAATGAAACATTAAATCATGAAATAGCTAATAATAATATTTCAAAAGAAAACCTTAAAATAAAAGTTCAAAACTTAATTAAGTATAAGAGTAAATTACGAGGTGTCTTAGAAGAATATGAAAAAGGATTTTATAAAATTCATAACCGTAAAGTAATGTACCAGAAGGATTTATTACCAATAGAGGAAAAATTTATTGAATATAAGGCAATAAAACAAAAAATTAAACAAATTGAACATATAATAAACTCAGATTCTAACTATAGTAACAAATAAAAATAAATATAACTGATATAATTAAATAGAAATGGGTAGTTAAGTAAGATGAATATAAGAAAAAATATTTGAATATTGCAATGGTGATGGGAAGATTTAGTAATTTATTAAGTACAATATAAGAAATATTCGACAAGTTTATAAAGTCTTTAATATTTTTTTTTTTTTTCTTTTGGTCGGTCTTTATTTTCCCTCCTTTTTTACAATACTTTAAATAATCTTTAACATAAATCTTAAAATATAATGGTTACAATAATTAGAATATTAAAAATAACGGTTTGATAAAATCTTTATTATAAAGATCCAGTTTATTAGTTAGGTAATACTAAAAGGATAGGTAGGAATTATTAGCATTAGTTCAGCTACTCATTAAAATTCACATGAACTACTTGTATTCATCTGTTCCCAAATTAGACAATAAATACTCACTTGTACTTCTAAAACTTTTTGAATTAAATATATTATGGAAAGTTGTAAACTCTCCTTTATTATATTAAGTATATGTAAAGTAAAATTTTAAAATTTTATATTGATACAGCACTCTATATAGATGGTATATATTCCCAAATAATTGAAGTTTGTCAAATTTATGTTAGAATATTAGTTGTAGTAGAAGTACCTATTCTTAATCTAACCATGAACATTACTTTAAGTAGGAAAAGAAAAATCATATGAATATTAAAATATATTGATATTTTATTCACAAATATTTAAGTAATAGTTCCTTAGTCTTAAAGAAAAACAAAAATATATTAGTAAGGAATGAAACTTTTAATACTATTGCAAAATACAGCTAGTAAAGATATTTCATAAATTTTATTTACATCTACAATTTCTATATTCTTAGTGGTCTAGAATTATGTGACTTTAATAAAGTATTTGATTGGAAATGTTGAGCTAATAGTACAACATGAGGCATAAATCCATAAAAGTTCATTGTAGAACTAATATTTCTGGGTGTGATTATTTCATTATCTCTAATAAATTCCATTGTTCTTTGTTCATATCGATAGAATCTCCATCTAGAAATAACTTTCTCATCTAATAGTAGCTTGTCCTTTACAATATTCTTGATATCTACTACTTTACTATTTCTAGGAGCTGTAATTAACAGTGCACAACCACCTGAATCCATTTCTTTCGTAGCTTGGATAATTAATACATTATATATATCTCCTTGTTGAAGTAGACGTCTCTCTTCATCAGTATAATCCAATTCTAGCCTTAATGTGTCAGTAAAAAAGCTTAGATATATTGTTTTTCTATTATTTTGTTGGTTCCTAACAGACTGCATATTAGCAATTTTATCATTTTCACGATATATACTAAACATACTACTGCTATTTGAGCCTTCAAAAAATCGTAAATTATCAATAGATCCAAATACTTTATTGATATCTTCACCACTTTGTGTAATTATACAATTCCCAGATGCTATGTCCTTAATAATATCTCCAAAAATATCAAATAAGTTAGCATTCACAAAGTAGCGGCTCCTTAAATTGAGATTTTGATCCATACAATCTATACAAAAGATGTGTTTATTTTCGTCTACAAGAGGTGAAAATGTACAATTCAACAAAACAATACCAATAAGTGAGAAGTTATGGGTCCTACTATGGTGATGATTGGGATATAATTGATGAAGAAGATGACCAACAGTCTGTACATATTGATTCTCAGCTAATAGCTTATAAATTGAATAAAGAACAGTATCTGAAGATGATATACCACTACGTCCAATAGCTAAACATCTTGGATCAACATGAATAACTTTACAGATATAGAACCAAGTCTTTAAGATGGGCCACCTTAGATCTAGTTTAATGTTATGTACCTCTTTAATTTTTATTTTACAATTTGATCCTGTAACTGTATTGTTTAGAGATAATGAAACTGGTGATTTATCTTCCATATCAAAAGTCCCCACATTTTGAAGACAATTTTCAAAGAGTAAAGATAAATTTAAAGGATCCCAAATATTTATGGAAATCTCCACGGTATTTTGTTGATTCTCAAACCAATAATGGAAATCTAGAACTGGGAATTCTGGTAATTTCAGCGAAATATCATGAAGATCTGAGACTTGGTCACTCTGTGTAACTATATCCTGGTCTAACCAAGAAGAAGATAATGAAGGGATTTCTAGTAATGATAACTGCAGTTCATCCCGTTTAGATTTTATTACAGAATCCTCAAGATTCCATGAAAATATCAAACTGGAACCATTTGTAAGTTGCAATTGATTAATAGTATAACGAGGGTCTAACAAAGGAAATAGTCTCCCCTGATCTCCAATTTTTTCTTGACAAATTCTAAATTTATATTCTTTAGTTGCATCATCAGTAATGTGTGGAACTTCATGAATACGTCCTAATAATATACCTCTCTTTATTTCCATAAAGATGTAATCATTTAAATCCTTTAACTTCGTATTTTGAGATACCATAATCATGCCTATATTATGAATATTGTTAATTGAACTGCCATGGATATAGCTCTCATTTATATCTGAGGAGAATATGTCAAAATATCTTAGAACTAATAGGACTTGATACCCACCATCATCTAATCTTCTCAGTTTATTCTCTATCTTTTCTCTTTCTTCCATGTAAGATTCATCTAGTGTTATGCCATTTTCCACTATATCATATTCAGGTGGGGTATATAAGCACATATATAATGTCGGACAGGATGAATCCCACAGTCCTTCTCTATGGTATCTACGACATAGGTCAGATAATACAACATTCCCACTACTTAAATTACGATTTAAGTATCCCCTATTCCCCAAACCATTTATTGTAGAAGAGATACAGGTTGAAAATAACAAGCATGATGCCCCAATATTCCCATCATTTTGTCTATTATCATGGTTTTCTAAAAGAAATAGGAACGACCCCAAATTGTTATTTGTATCATTAACAGTATGATTAGAGTTTATCTGATTATTTCCACTTTTCCTACTCCTTACAAATTTCTTTTCTAGTTCAGAGTGTAACTGATTAATAGGAAAGTCTCTAGGACATTTGAAGATACAGTTCCAAGGAAATGAATGAACTGTATTATGAAGTCCAGATAACTTCGACCTTGTATTGTGAGATATATCGTAACTTATTGAAAATATTAATTGTATTCGGACATGTTCATTAATATCATAACGAAGTTTTTTCCTAGTTTTCAGTAATTCAGTCTCCCTTCTACACTTTAATACTAAATCAGAATTAATCTCTTCTGGTATGGGCTCTTTAAGTAGTTCGCTAACCAAATCTCTTTTTACATATACTAATATGTAAGCAGAATGAGTCTTCGATCTTCTTGGTATATCGCGATCTGGGTTACCTAAATAATCCCAAACATCATATTCATATCCTCCAAAGTTATCTTCCATAGCTGTACTTGCTGAAACAACTGTGACCTTTTCATCATCAAATCTAAGCCAGTTCATGTTAGGTCTTGGTCTTATATAAGCATAATAATGTCCACTATGAACATCACCTTGATGAATAACAACTGTATGTAATACATACAAATCCTTATCTTTACTACTTATATTTCTATTGGACACTTCATTACCTCTCTGAATATAATTAGATAAATCCAAAACTTCAGGGAAAGCAAAGTAATCGTTCAGTTTGACCATATCCATACTTTGAAGATTAAATTGAAACCGTTTTAGATGAAATTGGATAACTGGCGGAAACCTCTGGAATCTAACACCCTTCTTAGCTCTTTGTTTACCAAATCCTTCAGCTTCATAAAGATTATCTCCATCTAAAATTTCTTCCTCAATAAATTTTTCTAAACTCTCTTCTAAAGAATTTACTCCTTTTACATCTACTTGGAGATCGTAAAAATTCTCAGTACGTTTGGAAGTACAATCTACATCTAGACATTCAATGTAATTCTCATACTCTCCTTCAAAAAGAGCCTTTATAGTTCCATCCACATTAGTATTCTTCATTTCTTCCTCCAATCTATCACATAGTAATCTATTCAATTCTTGTGCATCATGTTGAGTAAAGGCATCTGCAGCATCCCATCCAAAAGACTTTAAAAGTTCTCGACAGCTTACTGCATCACTACTCGTTTGTAACTCATAAAACAAAGTTTGTAGGGCCAAACTAATTCTAGTAAGACTCTTATTAGAATTATTGTTATATTGTTTGTCAGAGTTGCTCACATTTGATACTATACTTTCTAAACTTGTCATCCCTTCGTTTAGCATTATCATATCTGATTCAAAATCTAACAAATGTCTAGCATCCTCACTTGACCAGTCAATTGCATCTGATGAGGCATTTCCTAATAGCATTACTGGTAAATTCGTAGATTGAATGTCTGGTGATGAAGTACTTGGGGGAGAATTTGTGTTGCTCTGAACTTCAGGAGAAAAAGAATAGCTACTTTTACTACTAGAGCCTTCAGGCGATTGTGCTGAGTCATTAGAATCTGATGGATCACTTAACTGTTCAACATCTAGTGGAATAGCATAAACTGCTTTCCTAAAGTGACCAATATGGTACAAAGATTGCAGTAAAGAATTCATATAGCAAGTAGCGCCTAGGTTACGTAGTCCAACATAGCCAGTAGCAGATCTTTCAGTACCTATAGTATCCATATTACCCTTACCATATGATGTTGGCTCACATGTGATAGGATATACACCAGCTCTGAATACTACAGTTTCACTTGTTGGGTCCATAAAACCACTTTTTGAGTCTAAAAGTGTCTTCAAATTGAAATATTCACTCCATCCTCTATCAGCTTCTGGTCCTGCAGAGACAAATTCTAAATTCTTCCCAGGGTTCTTCTTAATGATATTCTCTCCCTTAAAATTAAATATATCACTCATAAAGTGAGATTTTCTGTAGTCCCTTTGGTTTACCAAAGTAACAGTATATCTTGTATTGATCCATACCCAGTTACTTGGCCAATTTTCTAGTGGAACTGCCTCTAGATATGCAGATATATGACCATCTAAAGATCCTCCTGGAGACAACTTCACCTTAGGTAAAATCATTAATCTAAAGTTAAAGTTCCTATAATTATGTGTTTGAGAGTACAAACGATTCCTATTATTGCCATCACCATTGTTCATCATATTCACTATTTTATTTCGAAAGTCCCTCACAACAAACTCCAGTTCATTAGGCAAGCATTGTGGAATATGTAGATAATCATATTGTTTCTCTATACCTAAACCACCATTCATGGTCGATCCCATTTGTGGCTTACCAATAAAACGGTTACTTGGCATCTACGGAACAATAATTTACTTATCTTAGTTTCCTTCCATTTAATAGTATAAAATCTCTGTTTTTGTCAAGCTTCCCCCGCACTAATTCAAATAAAGCCTGTACAAACTTCCTAAGGTACCCCCATTAATATAGGAGGAATGGAGCTAAATTTGGCTGTTATTAATAGTAGATTTGACGAGGGGTAGGGGGGGGGGCAAGGATAACTTAATACTGAGACAGTACGCAAGTGGTATTTACTCACTAGGTGGATCTGGTGATCGAATCATTGTATAGTATTACCGCCATGACGTTACTATTTTACTATTCTATACAAAAATCTGTTGGTTTCTTATTTGAGCCTTTTTACTTTCCTCTATTGTGAAACTACCTTCTATTGGCTACAAAACTCTAAAAATTATCTTTATTTAGTCTTTATTTTCACATAAGAAGGTAATATTCTACTCTATTGATAAATGTAAAGTGGAAATTACAAAGACTTTAATGTGATGTATTTTGAATAATGTTTTGAGATGCATGTATGCATGCATATAAATAGTGAATATTACAACTATTGTGTCTCTCTTACTACTAGGGTCAGAATTTCGATAATATTAGATATTTTATACTACTTTAAAATGCTAACATCTATAAAAATAGACTGTGCTTTATATTTAAGTATTATAGGATCACTTGCTAATTAAGACCTCTATTAAATATGGAATAAAAGGAGTTATTCTAGTTTTTAATGATATACCTTGTTTTTTTTTTCTATTAACTTTATTACTCATAAAATAGCACTTTTAAATCTCAAATTGGTAGCATATAAGCTAGTAACTTAATAATATTTCATTTTAATTTACACGAATAAAATAATACTATAGAATACATGAATTTGTGGGAAATGAAATAATTACTTTTATTAGATAATATATTAAATATATACTTTAATAGAACTATAAATTGAGTTAATAGTAAGAAGTTCCTTTTAAATTACATTTAGAAAAGATAGTAAGGTAGTATTTGTTGAGGATATTTATAATAAATTTAGAACTATAAGGATATAGTATAGTGTATTTTTATAATCATATCTAGAGTGGATCGAATATAAATATATTAATAAGTTTTAGGTGTGTATGTATTAGAGAAGTGAACTTTATCAGTTTTTATTACAGTTCACATTTAATTCTAAGTAATATTTCTGTTAGTAAAGTCTTTAAAAATTGAATTTATAATAGGTAAAAATTAGAAGACTAGTTTTGATATGTGTATTGCATGGTTTTAATTGTAGGATTACTAATAAAATTAATAATTATACTTTTACACTTTCATATTAAATTTCTACTTGGCCCTACTTTAAAAAATTTGGTAATATATATTAAGGAGAATCATTAAATATTTTGTTATCTTGTTTAATATCTGTATATTGTATCATACTTTCATATACTTGAGGGGAATATCTTCTAATCCATTCTAGTTGATTATTTAAAAAATCAATATCTTTAGAAAATGCCTCTAGTTTAGTATATAAAGCTTCATTAACTTCTTTGATTTTATTATTTTCACTCCTCAGTAAGCTCATATCTTCTTTACAAAAATCATTATCAACTTGTTTTTCCTTCATAATTCGATCTAATTCTTGAATACTTTGTTGTAACTCTTCTTCTTTAGATTTTAGTTTATAATTAGTTTCTATAAGTTGGGTATACAAAGTCTCATAATTTGTTTCTAGTATAGATTGTCTATCACGCCATTCAGTATCTAATCTATGTAATTCGCTTTGGAGCCATTCAGTATGTTGCTTATTCTTCACTAATTCATCCTCTAAAGTTTCTCTGCTTTCCTTTTCTCTCTCTATTTGGTTATTCAGCTCAGAAACTTCCCTAATATGATCATCTTTTAATTGAATTAAATGTCGATGTTCATTAGTTAATATTTGGTAATCCTCTTTCAATTGCTTATTTTGCTCAAAAAGAATTTTATTATTATTTTGTAAAGATTTTTTAGATTCTCTATATTCCTCTAGTTGTTTATTAATTTGTTCATTCAATGTTTCCCTCTCTAAGATTTGCTTCATATTTGTCTCCAAATTACACTTTTCACCCATAACTTCATTCAATTTATGCTCCAATTGATTAATAGTATTATTTCTAGCTTCATTTTCAATAGTTAATTCATGAAACTTGTTTTTATATTCGTCATTTTCCTTCTCTACATCCGCAAGGAAGTGCTTTGTACTTTCATACAATGCGAGTGTCTTATTTTTCTCTTCAATTGAATTTGTTAATTGACCACTTAAAGTATCTATTTGACTTCTTAATGAAGTCACACTTTCCTGCAATTGATTAATATAATCTGTCATTTGATCAGAACGACTCTGAAGATCAGCCTTATCATCTTGTATTTTCTTAAAGCTGCTTTCACTTGATAATAGTTTATTTCGTAAGTGGTCTATGTCTTCTTGGAGCAATACTGTTTGCTGCTCTAGTTCCTCATTGTACTTCTCCATAAATGCTATTTGTCCCTGATATTTGTTATTTAATTCCATGTTAATACCAGCACTCTCTTCCTTAAGAAACTTAATGGAGTTTTCAAGTGATTCCCTTAAATTATTAGATTCTTGTAGCTCATTGCTTAGTACCTCAATCTGTTTTTTTAGTACCTCTTGCAAATCTTTAGATTCAGATAATAGTTCTTTCTTTTCATCTTCACAATATATTAGTTGCTTGTTCAACTTCTCAATTTCCCCACTTAAATTCTCTACATCCAATTTTAATTGACTCATCTCCTGATTAGAATTATTGAAATTATCATTAGCATTAGCTAGTTCTTGTCTTGAATGTTCAAGTTCTCTATATATCTTATCTAATTCATCATTCTTATTGTTCAACTCTGTCTTCAGAAGCTCAGTTTCATTACTTTTTTGGTCAAAAAGAGATCTTCCCTCCAAAAGTTCTTTCTGTAAGATCTCAAGCTGTTGATGCAAATGTTGAATATGACTATAATATTGTTGTAGTAATTCATTACTAGAGGTCTCTCTTACTACAAACTCGTTTTGTAACTTTTGCAAAGCTTCTTCATATTCTTGTGTGATTGTAATATGAAGGCTTTTTTCAGTCTCCAGTTCTCTTCGTAGATCTAATATATCAGTTTCATATTGTTTATATATATTGTTATATTTCTTAGATAATGCTTCATACATCTTCCTAGTGTTAACATACTCTCTCTCAATTATATCACAATTTGTTAAGATTGTATTCATTCTAATCGAAATATCTGAAAAAACTTCATTAGTTAAATTACCAATACCACTTATAGTATCAGTAGCTGAATCATATTGTATAAATTTTTCTTGGATATTGTTGTATATTAAATTTAGGAAATAACTTATTTGTTCTAATTTTTCATGTTTAATATTTTTACATAGTTCTTCCAAAGTTATCGAATCACCATAGCTAGTGGAAGTATTGTTTAGGTTTATATTTGAGTCTGAATTATCTAATGATTCGTTTAATTCCTGTATATGATCATCTCTAATTTTATTTGTTTCCATATCAATTACCTCGTATTCCTCAGTAATTCTCAATCCAAATATTGACAGCAAATCTAATATGTCATGATCTACTGAATTAATCTTAAACTCAGCATCTTCCTTATGATTACTTCCTACTTCATCATTTACATCTCCATTAATAGTGAAAAAATTGTCAGCTACTCTTTGCCTTTGACGTAGTACTCTAGCACACGACAAAAATTCCATATCGCTCTCTGAATTACTGATAGTTGAATCAAATTTGTTGTGTACTAGTTCACTAGAAACCTTTTGGATAGATTCTAATACTTGGTCTTCTTGTACAACTTTTTCCTTATCAATATCCTCTAAATCATTTTGTTTTATTGAATTTTCAGCTGGAGATTCCATTTGAGATCCAATATCTACATTAATATTTTTTATACTATCTTCATCCTTAGGAGATTTCAGCTGTTGAAATTTAATATCTTTCCTAATATTTTGTTGACCATCTGAAAAATTATTATTCTCCATAGAAGATTGCATAAATGATGTATTTATTGACGATTCTGTCAGTGTGTTCTCTAGTTTCCCTAATCGGCTAATTATATTTGGTGCATGCCCATTTTCTATATAGTTATATCCAGTATAAGTAGGAACATTAATAACATTTGATGAAATAGTATGAGATGTTAGTGAACAAATTGATGAATAAGTTGGTGGATTTATAGATGAATGGGTTGAGAGCTGATTAGTTGGAGAGTTGATATATTTTGCAGGTAAATCGTTGATAGTATTTAGTTTAAAGTTTTGGGAAGTAGAGGGTGAATTTCTTATCAAAATATTCGGAGTAAGCTGTCCATTAAGTGAAGTGGACTTGTTGGGACTAGAAGGTATAATCATTGGAGAGGAGTTCATATTTTGATTTACAGATGGAGGTATATTTGAAAACGTTTGAATAGGTGTTTGAATATTAGATGAAGGGTTACCTATAGGAAGTAAAATACTACTTGACAGTTTATCGCTTGTCTTATTAGTATTGGCCATATAACCAGTAATATTTTTAGGCTTATTTGCATCAATATCGGGATAAGTCTTCATTAGACGACTTTGCTCCTCATTTAAAATATGGCTACCTTGAAAGTAGTGCTTATTATTTAAGTCGTCTTGTCTCTTGTCAATGCACTTCATATTTGGAGATTTATGGCTTAAAGAACCTTGAATATTTAAAGTATCTTGTTCATGACCATTGATCTCTGTATTGTGTTTAGCTAATTCAGTATTTTGATTGAATCTAAAATCATTACTAACAGGGTTCTCTTCAGATAAATTATTAATATCTGTATTTTTAATTTGAATTAGTCCATATTGGTTAACTCCCGTATTGTTACCTTTTTCATTTGGTATATAGCTTGCATGAAGTCCTGAATTAGGAATTACATTATAGAGATTAGCAGAAGAAGTCTTCTTAGCTATATTCAATCCAGGAGTTTGTACATATAAATTTTTCTTTGTGTTTACAGCCTTATTGTTGTATATTGCATCTATGTCTTTTTTTCTTTCAGTCATAATCTCAGTTGTAGTAGGACGTTTGGGAGGAGGAGGAGGGGACTTCATTTTGTTCTCTATTAAGTGTTCTTCCCCCTTCACTACCCAACTTTTTAGTTCCTTATTATAGTAAAATTTATTTTCTTCGCCCAAATTTGCCTTTATAGGCTTTGTTCCATCCTCTTCGGCCCCATCTCTTCGTCCAAATAGTTTTTTCAGCATTTATCCTATATAAGATCATACATATACCATCAGGAAATCTCCAGTATAAACAGAAATAAGATACAAATTCCTTATATAAAAAAAAAGAAACTCTAGTAGATGTTGAGTGGGGTCTTCTCTTTTTTTTTTCCTTTCGCCAGCAAAGTTACTCAAAAGCTGCTATGCATATCCGGGGTTTATATTTCTGTACAAAAACCCGCCTTAATTTATAGAGGCCTTTTTAAGACCCGCTAACAGCAAGATCCTTAAGGTATGCTTAAATTAGTAAATTTTAGATTTTAAGGATATTCTTGTATTTTAATTTCTAAATTAGTGCTCTTCTTTCTTTTGGGATTTTATAGTATACACTGTATTATTGAATAATATTAGTAGTTTCCAATCTGGACAACTTCTTGATGTTAAGGATTCCTGCACATATTTCACAATTAACACATCCTAATATTCAAGTTGTTACCTTTTTTGAAGAAGGATCACTGACAATATAAGTTCTTGAGGTAATCTACCATAATTCTGTATTCTATGTTGTGGTAATAACTCACCATAGGTTGGGACTTGCAATAATTCATATACATCATCCAATATATTATACAAGTAATTGTCTGAGAAGGAAGGATATATATCATCTATAGAGGAGATTTCATTTGGGGATTCAAGATTCCCATACCTAAGTCTTCTATTACTACAAAAAAGATATATAGTAAAAATGAGTGACAGTAATATTCCAACATACTTTATAATAGATATTGTGATCACTTGCAAGGGTAAGAATATAGACTCGTTAAAAGCTATGCTTCTAGCTTTATAGAGATCATTTGGTACCTGTCTAAAGACTTGAAAATCAGTTAATAGTCCATCTAAACAGTCTGATCTATTTATTAGCATATAAGTAAAGTTGGTAAAAGTCACAGGTATCGTACTAATAATGAAGATCGTTGCAATAAACTTAGCTATAATAAACCAAAAGAAAGAAAATTGTGGTTGTCTGGATCTAACATTGCAATAAATATTGAAATCTGCAATTTTTTGCAGCTTGGGACCATATTCTTGTATAAACTGTTCTCTGTATTGTTTGTGACTTTTAGAATACTCCTTTTGTTTTACAATACTTAAGTCTTGATTATCAGTATTTTTAATATTGATTGAATATACTATTTCACCTTCATTTTTAACATTATTGTATATCTTCTCATTGATTTTGTCATTTTTATTTAATACAATAGCTGCCAAACCTGCATCAATTAATTCTTGTGAATTCCACTGCCTTCTCAGTATATCAACATTTGAAAAACATAACCACCATGTAGGTTTATATATAGACCTTCTTATTACATATTTTTCATTTCTTCTAAAAGCTTTGTGAGAGTAATGACGAGCAATAAAAAAAAAAATAGTATATACAAGTATTGATATTAGTACAGATGAACAAAATACAATCATTCTTCCAAGTAAGAATCCCAAAGACATAACTAATGTAGCTAAGGAATATCCAGCTGCATGAATATAAACTGCTTTTTTGCCAACTATAAATTTTTGGACATCTATGTGATAATACCATGTAATGGCAATTAGTTCAGCACCAGATGCTACAGATAGTATACAATTTGTAGCACTGCTCAGAAGTTGTATATCTATTAGTGATCCAAATATAACTGGATTATTTCGAGCTGTGTAAAGATTGTTGTTAATATTTAATGAAAAAGCATTAACAGATGATATTGGAAGGTATATTGAACTCAACCCATTATATACATTTGAATTGCTATCACTTGAATCCAATACTGGCCAACGTGGTGTGAATATTGATATAATATTAATTATAAATGCAATTAAAAAGGCTAAAAATATAAACAAAATTTGGAACATAAATTGCTTCTTCTCAAAATTTCTTGCATGTTTATTTTTTGATTTAATACCAAAAAAGTGTAATATTTTACTTTTAGCCCATATGAATGACAAATAAAAGAATTTTTTAATTTCATTATAAATCACTTCAAAAAAATTTATAATAGTTTGCTTATATCCTGATATAAATGTCTTCTTTTTATTTCTTGAACAATAGTTATAAATTCTTTTATTCCCATTATACTTCGAAATAGTATCTTTTTTAAAAAATTTGTGAATACTGGATTTACCAATTAAAGGAAGGTATAAATGATAAAATCCAACAGATATATGCTGAAATATAATAGAGATACAAATTGCAGCACAACAAATAGCATATGAAAGGAAAATTAATATGAAAAATACAATAGTATCATCTGGAATTCTTTGGGAACTTTCAACTGCCAAGATAATAAGATAAATGATTGTATATTCTCCTAAAATCATTGATTGACTTTTTAATTGTAAGAAATTCCAGTAATACCAGTCCTGAATATTTTTTTGTAGCTCTTTGACATTACTTAGTGTAATATGACCTTTTAGCTGCGTTGAAATAGTTTTTGATCCTGTAGAAAATTCATTATTCGTAAAAATAGGACTATTATAGTTGTGGCCATCTTTGTTCCATTCTTGATTATCATAATCTATTGTTTGAAGAATATTATTACTTGATACAATATTAATTGCATCGTTAAAAGTAAATGAAGATTGGCAAGAGGGGCTTGAGCAAGACATATTTGCTATTAAGAATGGGATTAATTGAGAATCTGATGGTGGATTATAAGATAAAGCAATCAAGGCAGAATTTGATACCGAAATAACCAAGAATGATAAGAAAACGCAAATTAAATAAAGTACTGAAGCATGAATTGAGCTTCTAAGTGATGGAAATGGAATTTCTTCATTGTATGTAAAATTATAAGAATTACCAGTAGTTAAATGATGACTATCTTCATCTAGGTTTGGAGTATTGTTTCTTGGTGTCCTACAAAGTTCTACTGAAGCTTTAGCACTTTCTATATTTATATTGATAGTATTTAAATCACTTTTTTGTTCTCGAACTTTGTTTTTAGTATAAATCTTATTATGAACCAAGACATCTCTTTCTTTGGAGAACCTATCTTTTCTAAAGAAGGCGAGCCCCAAGCCAGAAGTCTTTTTACTACTTTCCAATGGAACCATGGTAATAAGAAATGATGTACCAAAGAACAGTAAAGCATTTTGTATAGCACAATACCATACTGCAGGTGTTAAAAGATTTGATATTCCACTATGTGATCCAATTAAAGACAAGAATATATTTAGTTGAACACCATTTGCAACAATTTGAATTGTTGCAGTAAGTAGAAAAATAACGAGTGATAAGAAAGATAGGAGTGAAAGTATATGGAAAAAACTTCCGTGATTCTGAATGACTATCATAATAGTGCAAGTAATTAGTAATCCAACAGATTGAACTGTTAAGTTGTGTGTCCAAGTATTTGGTGGCCCTGTCATTGGTATGTGACTATGCTCAATATATCTTTTTGGATCTTTTATTGCAGCATCTACTGGTAAGTATTCTAATTCTCTATAGTTACTTAGATTTCTTGTAAGTGTATTCCTAAGCTTTTTAGATTTAGAGGCCATACACCAAATTGGAGAATTTAGGGTATTACTAGGAGTAGAAGCTTCAGTAGTTCTAACCATAGATGTTTTATTTCTTAGATATTCCGCTGGCTTATACTCAAAACCTTTACTAATAAGTAATTCTTTAATTTCTTTGGGGATCAAATCCTCTGAATCTTTAGAAGGGTTTTCAAGTGTACCGACAGACCACCACGGTAATATCACGGTACATACTGCAGTATTTGAGCATAAATTGTAAGCATTATACGTAGACTCTAAATTCATAAAATGTTCTTTATTTATATCTGTTTTATTATAAAATATTGTTGTACTATTATTTATTGTTTGACAGACATGATAGTCTTGTTCTGTTAACTTCCAGTTATTTGAAGTTGCACTATACAATATAATGCTTAGCGTACTGATAATCTGACATGAGTAAATGAAAACTATAATCACTGCAGTTAAACTTAAGAAAGATATACCAGCTAACTTGTAGTCAAGTAAACTTAAAGCCTGAAGTAATCCATATTTTGGTCCTTTTTTCCGTAAGGCAAACTCCATTTGTAGAAGTGGAATTCCAATAACTGTAAATGTTATAATATGAGTAATAGAACAAGATAGTATTGAGAATCGATATATAGCTGATGATAAACGTAATAAAATAAATATACCAGTACAAGCATTTAATACTGCAACCAAAGGCAAATATTCCCACAATGTATGACAATTACCAGAATTTTTGTATTTACTTGGTTGATCTTGAATTAGATCTTTACTAGGGTTACTAACATATTGTGAGAAATTCCTTATACTACTTATTTTAGAATGCAGAATTCGCCTCTTTTTAGTCGTTTTCTCATTATACTTCACATCCTTATTTTGAGAATTTGAAGCATCTGGTTTGTTTAAAGTAGTTTCTTTACTCCTATTTAAAAATCCAAATAATCTAGGTGAAATAGAATCTGCAGAATTATTTGATCCTCCACTTAATTTGTGTTTTTTAGGTATATTTCCACTATTATAATAAAAAGATGACCTAGAACTGTCAGTATCTGATGTATTTTTGGTTTGTTTCAAATATTTATCCGTGGGAAGCTGTAGATACTTTCTCATATCTTCACAGACAATTTCTTTTTGATTTTCTAAAGGTTCTATATATTCTTGCTCTTTATGTGTCATAAAATCCTCTGTATCTCTATGAAATATCTTCCTTGGTATTTCTATAGCTTTTGTTAATCGTTTTGTAATTTCTGTTTCGCAATACGGAGTATTAGCTATACTTTTGATTGAAAATGGTAAACGTGATATGGAACTTTTTGGGTATCTTATATCAAGATATTCTGGACTAGATGTCAGTGAATTACTAGACCTACTCTTTAATACTTCATTATCTACCTCAGTATGGGTAAATTGTAGCTCTTGAGCTGCTAATACAGAAGAGTTTACTTCTAAGTTTGGGGTAGAATCTGATTTAGCAGTATTTCCCAAATTAGACTGTGCTATTTCATTATCAGCTAGCCTAATATTATCCCAAAGTTCTAAATTTTTAGAATTGTGCTCATGATATTTGTTAGCATTCATGCTAGTAGTGGTGTCTAGTTCACCATCCTCATCATCACACGATCTAAGCAAGACCTTTATTTTCCATTTAGATACTGCCGGAATATACTCAGATAACCACTCTAAATCATCAGGAAACAGTTTTAAAGAAGAAAAGTATAGATTATTTCTTAATTGCAGATGTTTTTCCAGTTCCATTAAAAAAAAAGAAAAAAAAACCAGCCAAAAGTGCCTTTATAACATACCATATAAATAGATTTCCATATATATCTATAAAACTTTTTGCTAAACAAAAAGTAATTGATTTATTTTCAGCCTACTTTTTTTTAGCTTTCTTTATTAGCAATCTTTAAAAATTCCGAAAATGCATTATAGAAGGCGGGCAAAAATATCTGACCCCACAAAATGTCAACTCTAACCTAGTGTCAATTAAGATGAATTTCAGAAATATTTTTAGAAAATTTGAAGTACCTAAACAAATAAGTGAAGAATAAATTTGTTTTAAAGGCATTGGCTATTATTCTAAATAAAAGTGGGTCCCAAACTAGCTGGGTTGGAAATAATTTCTGCACAGGACAAACTTTAACATTAAAAAGAAAGAGTAAACTTCCTTTATATAAACCAAAAATTTAAGAAATATAAAGTATTAAAATTTAAATATAAAAGAGTAACTCTGATACTAAGTAAAGGTTATCGATTATTTTTAAAAGGAATCAAATTGTGAAAAGTATAGTTTTATGGAATAAAACGAGAACACCGTCCATTTAAATTAAAAATAGCCAAAACTCGCATAATATTGTTAATTACAAGCTTTCTGAAGTTCCAAAATACCTTTATACCTTTTCATGTTGAAGGTAAATTAGATGAATTATAATATCTAGTGCTTATCATATACAAGATTACTACTCTCCCAATTCCTAGAAATAATAATAATTCTAGAGTAACTTAGTATACTTAAATATTTTGTATAATTTGTTATTATAGTAGATATTTGTCTTCAGAGTATCTTCTACTTACCAATTTGTAATTTTATATTATATAATTGTTCTTTTCATATATTTATCATACTTTCCTTCTGTCTCTCTGACGGGGAAAGTTCGATTGCTTATTTTTATTAGGGTCATATATTTGTGATGTTAAATTGCCAATGATAGAATTAACACCAAATAATGATGTAATATGTATAGGATTGGGAGAATTTGAATTACTATGACTGCTACGTGAAATTTGTGAAAAATTTGTATTTATTCTACTTCCAGATGAATTCAGTTGATCATAACCAGAATGAAGACTAGAATCTCCAAATTTTGAATCAGTACTACTTTCTATTACACTTGTATTATTCCTGCTTTTATGAACAGGAGTTTGAATAACACTGGTATGAGGACTAGTTTGATAAGAAGTTACTTTAGGGTTAAATAAGGAAGAAGATGATGAAGATGACGAGATGGTACTTGAATTAGATGTTAGCATAACATCTGAGACATCTAGCAGTAGTTGATGATGCTGATTAACAATAGTTGTATCTTTATTAACTTCAGAATTTACTTCAGAGTTTGAGTTGTAATTTACAACAGAATTATTGATTGAATTACTTAATTTGGAAGTTTTTGAGTTATTTTCTTTTACTTTACATGGACGAACACTGATTGAATTCCGTAATTCTCTATCCTTTTTTTTTTTCTCTATATTATAAAATTCGATAAATTCCTCTTTAATTAATCTCAGAAATCCATCACATATTTTAATTATTTCAATTCCACTATGTACACCAAGTTTACTTGAAGATACTAATGCAGATTTAGCTTGAGACTCCCCGGCATAAATCTGTAAGTTTCTTAACTTTTCTACTATATTCATAAGTTGTTTTCTAATAATCTCTAACTGACAAGATGAACTCATTACAAATGTTTCAACCATCTTAACATATAAATCCACAGTATCTACTTTATAGTCTACTTCAAATTCTGATAATTTCAATCCTTTGTCATTCTCATCACTATTATTTTTATTATATAAATCTCTGCAATTAGATTCTTGTGATCTCTCAACAGTATTATTCAATTCAAGTTCTTTCTTTATAATATTAATATTATTAGCAAGTTCATCTATATCCTTTAGTACATCTTCAATATCTACAGAAGCAGCTTCAGAACATATATGTGATAGCTTGTCAATTTTACTTCTAATTTCTATAGAATGATCATATACTACTTTAGAAATATACTTCAATAATGTTAATTTCGATTTTGTAGACTTTATATTTTTAATTAAGTCCAATGAATGAAAACGAAAACCAACAGTTTGACCTCTATTAGTACCATGATTTAAATAATTTCCAATCTTAAGAATCATATATAAAATATTACGTAAAATTCCACCTTTACATAAATTATTATGAACACAATCAACAGCATCCTCAAGTTTAATTAAACGTTCAACACAACTCAAATATTCTTCCTCAAATGTCTTCATACTTAATACACAATGAGCTCTAGTCTTAAAACGATTTAAACTTAAGACACTTAACATGAATTGTTCAGAAATTCTCCAAGGTAAATTACTTGTATTAGAACTATCAGCAGAAGATTCTTTTAGTAGCTGGATTTCATCTACTGTTGGATATAAGTCTAATAATATTTTCAATTTCTCTTTAGAGACGCCATTTAAGAATTTATCAATACCATATAATAAACTTTCACTCCTATATCCTAACATCTCTTTTATAGGATTCATGTCAAACTCGTTATTGTTATCTATTAATTGCATTGCTTTAAGAGCAATCTCAATATTTTGAGATCTTTTTGAATCAAGTACAGTCCTGTACTTTTTATATATAGAATTATTGGTAGTTAATGATCCATCATAAGCTATCTTATCAGAGACTATTCTACGATCTTCAAAAAATAATTCTAAAATTTTTTGAAAGTCTACCGTAAAATTATATATACTTGGATCCAAATTTAAATCATCAGATATCTCCTGTTTCAAATTTATCCTCTCATTATGAATATCCTCCCAAAAAGTACCCTTAATTTTGTTCATAGCAATAACTGACCAGTTTAATCGCCTTGGCTCATATCCTATTGGAGGGGTAGGACCAAAGTCTATATTTATAAATAAATTTGATTCGTAATCAAATGTATTATCACGTGAACATTCTAAATATTCAACCTTTCCGAGGTTATTCTTTATACTTAAACTTTTATTTTTACTCATCATTTTTAATTTAGGAGGAGGTGGTCCTTTTTTTGGAGGACATCCTCTAATGTTTACATTATTACTGCTTATCTGACTTCCATTTATCAAGGCAGATTTTAAAGATGGTGGTGGACCTGGAGGTTGTCCTATAAATCTTTTAGAAGGTATTAGGCTGCTTTCTTTTTTTTTATCTTCATAAGGCTGTAGTTGGGTTGTATCCTTGCTAGTAGTATTATTAGAAAGTTTAATTAAGTTAGGATGCTGTTTCTTAAGTATTTCCTTTATACGATTAAGTTTCTCAGGATCACTCTTCATTAACTCTATAAGCTTACCATTATCTGAATCACCTTCCACCATTTTTAATAAGGAAGAAAGTAACTCCTCATCTGTTTTATTCTCTAAGTTCAAAAGTAAATCTTTATCAGGTTCAGAATCCATAATCAATTACATTTAGTACATTAAATGTTATAAATATTATAACTATCATATAGAAATATAAAATTACTTAGTATTCGGATTTTTTTAAATTATTTTCATTCATGGGATTCTCTATTGTTATTTAACACGAATTTACAAAATAATAAATTCATGCGCTCTATTATATAGCGGGGTCTGACTTTTTATAAAATGCAGCATATATAGAATTTCAGAAAACACTCAAAATCTTAATTAAGGAAACTTCATTATTTTTAAATCATCTAATGTGATATTGTATCATATAATTTATAATAATGTTTTCAACTTTATACAGAAATTTTAGAACTTTAATCTTATTTTATTAAGAATTAATAGCAATAAACATTTTTCTTGAAACTTTTATTTACCTAAGTATAAATATTTAGAAATTAGATGCCATCTAACTTAATAGCTAAAATTATATTATCCCAAATTTTAGCCTCATTATAAATAATTAAAATCCAAATATTATCTTAATCTAAAAATCTTAATATTTTACTATATAGAATAAATTTATGATTAGTTTATGAAAAATAGGTATATTTATATAACTAATGATAATATATATACATATACTGTTTAATATTTCAATATAATATTAATATTAAGATAAATATTAGACAGAAATTACTTCACATAGTACTAGAATAAATAAAATTTTTTTATTCTAATCATATATTATTTATTACTTTTATATATTCTATTACTTTATATTTAGTAATAAGATATCCTTTTAAAACATTGAGTATATCAAGATATAATACTAGGTAATCATTTATAAGATCCAAGAACCAAGAAGTAGAAAAGAAATCATTATTTGAGAAAAGATATATAAAACAAATCACTAAAGTGAATATTTTGGTGTAATATTAAAACTTTAAATTTGTTTTAAAAAAATTATTTCTTAAAGAAATCTACTTTTTTTTTTATTTTTGTTTAGAGTAGCTTAACATATTTGAAAATTACAAATATGGCTGTAAATATTTTAAATATGTAAGTATATAACATTTTTGTGATTGTATATTGATATGTTTCACAATAAAATTACTATACTATAAAGGGATCTTCTTTAAAAAAAAATATTTAAATCTCCATGGATAATTTTGAATATATTTTATATAGTACTTTGAAAAAAATATCAACAAGTATAAAATATATTCGTAATTACTTATTTTTACTAAAATTAATTATTAACAAAAAAAAAAAAATCTTATTCTTGTTATTTCCAATTATATAAAAGAATAAATTTGAAAACTTAAAGTAAAAATATATATTTGTTTAAAGGGACTTTAATTTAGATATATTATCTTAAATTATATAAAATAATATTAATCTTTAAGAAACTTATCAATAAGTTTAACTCTCCATTCACTTGAAAAATTTATATAGTCTAAGTAGCCTTCAATAGACCCAAATTCTTGCCTTACCTTGAACAATAAACCTGAAATATATCTTGATTTAGATTTCCCTAAATATAATGGTAAGTTTTCACATACAAGTTGCTTATTTATTATATCTCTAAGATCTAAAAGGCCTGCTTCTGATGCACAATAATCTTTAATAATGCATTCATCAGATATACCTAAGGTACCTAATATAATAGCCACTATAATTCCAACCCTATCCTTTCCAAGACTTCCATGTAGAAGGATTGGAGGATGAGATACTACTATTAATTTGAGAATAGTTGAAATAGAGTTTGCAGCACTAATGAGTAAAGAAAAATAAATTTCATCCACTGATCGTTTAGATATGTATTGATTTATATACCATGAATGTGCCATTTTGGATGAAAATAAATTTAAGAAATTATAGGCCAATAAAGATATAAATTCATAACAACTTTCAGATGTATCAAGAGAATTTACAGGATTAAGAATACTAAATTTATTTTCATTAGAATTTGATCCATTAGCTAATTTGTTACGGTAAAAACAATTAAAATAGTGCCAAATTTTAGATTTTTTATGAATATAATTTATACTTTTAGAATCTTCATTAATTCTACATGATTTCAGATTAAAAGGATATTTCCAATCTTTAATACTAACTACAATAATATATCTTGATTTATCCTCATATGATAATTCTTCGTGAGATTTCATATCTAATTTATTTTTTTTAGAAAAATTATTTTCTTCAATATTTGAATATTCAAAATTCATTCTTTTTTCATGAAATTTAATATATTCTTCAATATCTGATTGATTATATATTGGTGTATACATTTTCCAAATTATAGTCCGACTAAATGTTTCATTACTTGTTAATGTTTCATCATCAAATATTGTTTCACCTCTTAAGTCAATAATACTCCTTATACCCAATACATCACGAATAGAATGTTTCAATTTATCAGGTTCAGTGCTACCAGGCCTACCTCCTCTATAAAGTATATGCTGTCTAAAATTTGGCATTTTAGTAAAAAGTGAGATATCTCTTAAATTTGGTATAACTTCCAAATTTATCCTTCTTCCACACAATAAATTACCGTAATATTGAAAACCAGGTCTTACCCAACATTGTTCTGGTTTTTTATACTTTTCAAGTTGTTTCTCAACAAATAGATCAACATTTTTTTCGAAACTTAAATCATCCCTTATGCTTACACGAATTAAGGGTCTAGGATTGAATGGAGTTGAACTCAAAAACATATGTACAGGAAATCAAAGTTATTAGTATCCATTAAAAAAATCCAAATGTATTAAAATGTTAACAGAAGTTTATTTAGCCTGTAAATAAATTATTGAGTAAATTTTAACAGTAGTATATTTATATGTGACTATATAATATCTAAAGGATATTTATTATTGTATATAATATGGAAATATTTTAGTTTAATATTATTAAATACTGCAAATAACTCCTTTTGTCTAGTCTAATATACATGAAAATAAATTTGATAGCGCCATAAAAAAGCGCTAAAAAAATTCTGAATAATTGGGAATAGAATATATTTTAGAAAGTACAAATGATACTAAAAGTAATCAATAACCCAAGATATAAGCAGTTACTAAGGCATAATTATATAATATGAGTAAGAGATGGAAAATTTTGGTTATAGTTCAGAGGGTATGTTCATAATACCTTAGCTATAAAGGTTTAATATTAGTATTAACTAAGACACAAACTCTTAAAAGTAATAATTGGAACACTTTCACTTATTAAAATCTTATAAATATGACTGTAGCAATATATAAGTCAGATATAGACTATAGTTTTGAAGTTAATAAGCGTAGAAAAGTCCGTGAAATAGACTTAATAGTGGAAGAGTCCCAATTAAGAAATCTGGATAGTAAACATATGGTAAGTTTCTTTTAGTAAATCCAATAAATTTGGTGAATAGTGATAATTTCCCCTATTGAGGCGTTACCTGTCTTCTTTTATAAACAAGAAATTAGGTGTCATAATAGGGGGATAGTAAGTTGTATTATATACCATGGGCTAAATTATTAACTAAATAGTGAATAATATAAAGTATTATAGCAATATTATAGACCTTATTTTGAATTAGGGATATTGTTAATAATTGCTAAAATATTAGTCCATAAATCTTTATATTACCAATAAATATAAGTAATACATTCAATAATAATATTACTGAGATTTTTTTTTTCTTTTTTTTTTTTCTTGATCTCCTAATTTCCAGAATTCGACAAATTATATATTGAATTTGGATAATATTGATGCTAAGACCTCGAAAAATATTTTTATAAGGAATATTCCTAAATATATTGATGAAATTTTCCTTTGTGAATTATTTTCAGAATATGGCGACTTATCCTCTGTAAAAATTATTAGAAGAACTTATAATAATTCAGGATTTGTTTGCTTCTACGATCGTAAATCTGCTGAGGAAGCTTTGAAATCATTAAATGGTAGATTAATAGATGGACTTCCATTATCTTTAAGCTGGGGTAAATCCTTAGATATCTCTACAAAGGAACACCTTGGTTCTATTCCTAATCCAAAAGAAAGAATTGAAAGACTTGATACTCAAATTAATTCAGAAATAATAAAAGAAAATATAAATACAGAAGATTATAATAATTGCACTATTATAAGAGTTGAAGTACCCAATGATGAAATGAAGAAAGCTCTTATTAGATTAACTTCACGCTTTGTAGCTTATTTTGGATATTGTTTTGAACAATTACTAATGAAGAATGAATTAGAAAATCCATTATTTAGCTTTTTATTCATATCATCACCACTTCACCACTATTACCGTTGGAGAGTATACTCATTTTTACAAGGAGATTCACATAAACACTGGAGAGTCAAACCATTTAGAATGGTTGAGAATGGTATAGTTTGGTATCCTCCTCCTTTAGAAGAAAAAGTAGAAAATGACAATTCTACTAGAAAGATGGATTATTTTCGGATAATTGGAAGTAAATTGGAAATTTGGCTATCATCCTACAACTCTATAGATGATCCATTATCTTGGTTATGGATTAACTCAAATATATCAAGAAGAGAAGATAATATTAAACCCAGTAATATAATTAAAAGTTTGGAATATCCTAATCACACTAAAAATATTGATAATAAAATTAATAAGTATGATTATAAACTCATAAATGACATGAATATTCCTAATACTATATGCAACAATGAAATTAAAAATAGCAATAGTAATGATACTGATAACAAATACGTAGATACTATTAATGAATTTTTATATGATATATCAAAAAATGAACCTTATATGATAAGATTATATCGTGAGCTTGGTGGAGAAATAATGGATGGAGAAATAATGGATGAGTTTAGATATTTAGTAGATGAACTATCTACTGATCGTTTAAAGATTGCTAATCTTATGAAATTTGCAATTGATAATGCCGATTTATATTCTGTTAATATACTAGATAAATTAATACAAGAACTTATCTTTTCTCCAAATAATGAATTACCTATATTATATGCAATATCGGATATATTATATAACTCATACTCATCTAAACCAGGAACCTGGAAATACAGAAATCTGGTATCTCAACTTTTTCCTTATATAGCTGCTCACTTTTCATACTTAAACAACTCAAAATATGAGAAAATAATAAAAAATAAAATGATTAAACATACTAGAAATATCCTAAGGATTTGGTTATGCTGGAATATTTACCCAATATCATATATATATGGATTAGAATCTACATTAATTTTTGATAAGTTTTTTTATGAGATGAAAAATAATATAAATTCTGAACACTTTACTCAAGTAAGTATTGAATCTAGATATCCTGAAATTGATGGTGATTTACTGAGAGAAGATATTTTATCCATTCTTGTTGAATGGCCACTTTATTTAAGACCAACTCTTTGGAAATTATGGTCTGACTATTTCAAAATATTCAATAAGAATTTAAACATTTATTTACAGTATCAGTGGGTTGGCAAGGGGTTGGTTCTACCACCTGTGCATTTATTTGGGAATTCTATGGCTATTCATAGGATGGCATTTTTCTTATATTATTGTGATCATTTAAAAGATGGAAATCTTTTTATTTATTTATCAGAAATAGAGGAATCAAAAGAAAGTGACAATACTAGGAATTATGAGAACCAGGAAAGTGCAGAAATTGAATTAAGTAGTCCAAGCAAAGTTGAGATCAATTCTGACGAAGATAGTGAAGATATGTTTGCAGAATAAACAAAATATTAACTCTATTAAAATATTATACAAAAGTATATACTGAAATTAATATTTGGAGGTTCAATTTTAAAGTATTCTACATATATTTATAATGTAATTATTAATAATAATTAGATACTTATTTTAGGAGAAAACTCATTGTTTTTGGTAACTAGCAGTTTAATCTGAATTTAAAATTTTTAGAAATATGCTGAAATTAAATTTATAAAGGAAAGGTTAATTATATATTTTAATCTAATTAAAGTTATTCATGCCTAAATTGTACAATGTTTTTATGATGAATACTAACAATTTAATTTTAATATATTATTTAATACTTTATAGTATAATGCCATATTATTATAGATACTTATAATTAATGAGATTTTGACTATAAAATAATTGTATCTAATTAGCAGTTGAAATTACAGAATGTCATTTATTATATTGTATACTTTTGTAAAGTCAACTTTAATTGGTTATAATTGAATTTTGAAGAATTTAATTAAGGTTTAATACATATTTTGGAATATATAGACAATATTTAAATAAATATAATAATAATAATAAAGTTAATAATATGAACACTAAATATAGGGATAATCATACCATTTAAGACTGGAAATAAATAATATATACAGCTAAAATCTTTTTTTTTTTTATTTCTTGGTTCACAATTAAAGTCAGCTCAAATAAATCTATAGATATTAAATATAGCTTTGATTTTAATTTACACTACTTTAATAAAGAATCAAGTAAATGTTATTTAAAGAAATATAAGCTGAAGATTGCTTAATTCTTTTCCTTTTAAAATTATTCTTATTTATATCTAAGATAGAATGCTACTTTTAAATTATTAACATTAACTGAATTAAATTCAATGCCTTATTTATGTTCGATTATTAAAGCTTTTTATTTTTATTTAATAGATCTATTTTTTTTAATTTCAAAGTCAAACTATTAAATATAAGAAATAATATATTAAATATTATATTACCAATAAATTAATTCTGAAATAAAGAAAAAATTTATTATTACTTTTATTAAGAATCAAACCTAATATTATTTAAGTTCGAATATTTCTTTAAAAATACTACATTTATTTAGTAGATATTAATTTTAAAAATAGAAAGAATTAAAAAATATATATATTTGAAAATATTTCTTATTACACTATATTTTAGTTGTTAAGTTTTTTTATTTTCTACTAGCTTAGAATTACACTAGATTGATTTTAGTGATTAATAATATTACATTGAAAACTTCTTTATATCACCATCACTTTTTAGTTTATAAATATTCATATTTAGTACTTAAAAGTATTTACGTAATATAATACAATATTTTGAAAGGTAAATAAAATAATAATTTAAAATAACACCAGTATCATTTCCAATACTCAATTTTTTAATAGTAAATATAAAATTCAGAATATTCTAGATTATCATTAAAGTAAAGATATTATATCTAAAGGTGTATAAACAAATTAAATATTTGGATTCATCTAATTTTTTTTATTTCAGTGATATATTTGTAGTAGTGGCCTATTTAAATTTTATTTAAAATATTAAATCTTAAACTAGATTGCATAATATAAAACAGAAATAGGAAAACATAAGCAATATTCATTTTTAATTTAGGCTAATTAAATCTATGATCAATTTTTAATAAGTAGAGTATCATGTAAATCATCTGTAAGTATAGATATTGGTGATAAGGCTCCTTCTTCATCAGAATATGTACTTTTTATAGTTCTACTTAAAGATACATCCTGATTTTTTATTCTCTTCTTTTCTTGTTTCTTTTTTTTCTTCTTAGTATTCCAAATCAGCTTTAATTCATCCTTAGTAATACTATTCTTAAGTATTCTCAAAAATATCCCTCCAGGACTCTTGAAGCGAGAGTTATCATAAGTCCTATAACCTCCATCTCTAACAATTGCGAGAGTCTGTTGCAAAATAGATCTACAAAAATTTTCTGGGAGATAGAAAACAGCTCTTTCAATCAAGTATATGTTAGGTTCATTTAAACTTCTGATTATATGCTTAAATAGAGCTACTTTACTATGATCGTTCACTGAAATAAGCGTAAGTCTATTTAATAAGCCATGCTTCTTCATCTAAATATGTCTTAAGGAAAAATGTCAATAAAGTACAAATTATCTGTCTTATATCCCTAAATGTTTATGTAGATTAGCTAAAAATTAGTTGTTCTATTAGAAAGATACTTGTTCAGGATCTTTATTGTAAGTTAAAACATCTTAACAATATATTTAGGCGCCTATTGGCAGTTTATGATATAACGGGTTTAGTCAATTAAAATTTCAACTTGTACTTCTAAAAATAAGATTAGGCCTATATAAGAATGAATAATGAAAAATTAGAAGAAGATTATGAGGATGATATTTTAGAAGAATATGATGTGGTATTATCACATATTAATGATGTTTCATTCCATGTATTCCAGTTTCCTCTAACTCCAGCTAATAGATCTCCTAGTAATGGATGGGAATCGGCATATTTACGTCTAGATGGAAGTGCATTCCAGCTTTCATACTATGCTAAAAACCAAAAAAAATTGCATGGAGATGATAAACTATTAGGTAAGGAACAGGATCAATCTGGAATATTCAATGAATTTAATAATGATAATACTGAGAATAAGTATTTATACACTTTGAATAGTAGGTCTTGCTTATCTACAGCTAGTAGCTTAATAGCAGGATATATTAATCATGAAAAGAAAAAGTTATATATAACTCCTGTATCTAGTATTCAGCAGTTTCGTCCAAATTTTTCACATATAGATTTGAGAAAGTCTAACTCATCTATTACTGTTGGTAACGTTGAAAGGAATGCTGGTAATATAGATGACAATGAACAGCGAGATTTATCTCTTGATAATTTAATTATGAACCGTGTAGGTAATCCATCATTAAGCAATACTTCAGAATCATCAGTTATAAATCAAGATAAATTTTTAACTAATGGAGTAGAAAATTGGATAAAAATCCCATGTTTATTTGAGAGTGGTTCATATGAATCAAAAGAATTAGTTAAACTACTTTGTGAAGAAAATTTTGATGATTTTATAATTTGGCCAAATTCTATTAATATTTATGAGCTAATAGATTCAAAAAGTACTTCTAAAAGTATATCATTATATCATACTGATAATAGAACAATACTACAACAGCTTGTACATTCAATTCAATTAAGAAATAACAAACTATTATTTGATTCCAGTTTAACACGATATCTTGATATATTATGTGGTATAATAAGAAGTCCTACAGGTACTGTAAGACATATTCCATTTGGTGGTAGTGGACAGGTCCTCCCCTCTTTAAGAACAGGAGGTTTACCTAAAATATACACTTCTTATCAATATCCTCCTATATGCCCTACATCAAGTTTAGGTGGATGTATAGGTTACAACTTTGGTGGAACTGAAGAAAATTTTACAAATTGTAAAGTGAATTTGGATGAATTTCCTAATCATGGAATACCAGGACAATTATTAGTTTTTGATGATTGGTTTCATCAAGGACCACTATCATTCAGAGAACTTTATAAAATGACTTTAGAAGATCAGATAAAAAGAATAACATTAGTTTATCAAGTTATTTCATTTTCTGGGATTAAATATATACTTAATAGAATATATACAATTATTAATGGAATTCCAAAGTACAATACTAATTTAAATTTTGAAACATCTTCAATTGATATAAATATCAATGAATTATTAAATAAAAATTATAAATTTAATAATTTTGGGAATATTCCAGAGGGAAAAATAAATGATAAAATAATTATAGATCATTTAAAGAAATATTGTGTATTAGTATCAGGAAATTGGATATATCGATCTGATCTACTATATAATGAATATGAAGCATGTTGTAGAGATTTAATATTAGTTTTATTACAGAGAGATGAAAATACAGGACTTAATAGAGAACCTATCAGAGTAGCAACTGATCTTCCTCAAATTAAAGTTACAAGTATGTTACAAGAGCTTGCTATATATAAATCAACAGCATGGTATCCAAAATTCTCATTAGATCGAAGTTTTATTGAAGAATTTCCACAGGAATATAAGTACTGGAAAAATTATTGGGATGATAGGGAAAAATATGTAGTTCAGTATATCAGACAAAATAGAGCAAATGTCAATATAACACTTACAGCACTTAATGACAGCTCTACATCACCTACAAGTATAAGTAATTCACAATTACAACTTCTAGTTGGCTATATACTACGAACATATGGTGCTAGGAGTATTATCGACATTCATAATTTATGTATATATCATTTACAAGTAATGTCATTAGGTAATCCATCTCTAATTTTAAATTATAATAATCTAAATAATAATAATAATTTAGATAGTGGGACGAATAATTCTGCAAAATCTTCGATACAAATAGAACAATCTCAAAAGTTTAGTAATAACCGAGGATTCCCCAATAATAATACTTCAATTTTATCAAGTACTTCTTGCCAAAATTTCTTTGCTCCTTCTTATGCTCCACCAAATATTAGTCATGCTCAATATCCAATGAGACAAGTAAGTGAATTAGGAATAACTAATAATCAATTTGGTAATTTTAAAATACATCAACAAGACCTTAACAAGGCATTAGAATCTGTTGCTACTTGTATATATTATGATATATGGGTTATATCTAGTATTGGTGATCCACGTATTGATGGAATTAGACGTATTATTATTGGTTACCTAAAATTAAATAATAGAGATGATGTCTTTACTATTACTTCATTTATTGATAATATTAAACATCATATTATACAGAAATGTATTGAATCATATCATTGCAATGAATGGTGGTGTACCTCTAAAGATAATTTAGTAGATAAAGAGCAAAATATCATCATTAATACACAATCACAACATGCAGTATCCCTTATTAATCTTCTTAATAATATTCCAGATCTTATCTGGAGAAGAATTTTACATGAATTCGCATTTCCAATAAATACAACATCGACTGTGTGGTCTCTAAAGGGCAGACAACAAAATCAAGTTGATAATAATCTAAATATCCCCAATATAGGTACTGTCTAATGAACTATTTCTAGACTTCACTTTTTTTGGAAATACTAAAACATGTCTACTTTGGCGGTTAAATCAGTTAGTAATATAAACCGTCATATGATGTCTACTAAATTCTTTATTTATTCTCTAGCCTTTTGAATTATCATTCTAATTATTATCTTTTTATTATTTTTAATCTCCTTGATAATTTGATTATAATTATCTAAATATGTAAATAAAACCTTTAGATTAAGAATTTTCTGTATTCTAAGTGAATATTAATAAAAATATTCAGATACCTTAATACTATTATAAATTTAGTCTATTGAACTTCCTAAATACTTCTTTAATATGGTATTATTGTAAATTCCTTAATTAATTCCATGTAATTTTACACTTTTTTAGATTACCTACCCTTTTTATCTATTATCTGATAGTTTAAATGAAAGATTTACTATTGTCATTATTACCTAAGGATTTACTATAGACCCCATAGCGCGCTATAATATTTCAAAATTTGACTATTAATTAGAAATTGTAATTATAACTGCTTCAAGTAATATTTCAAGATTTTCTAAATATCTCTTAAGGTAATTTGTTATTCAAGGGTACAAAGATTATATTGGAGTAAATGGTTAAATCATATTTGAGGTATCTACCTGAAGCATCTTATGGGATTTTATGCTCTCCTAATTACTCTAATGGAGCTTTATTATTATCTACTGATTTAAATAACCCAAGAAAATATGGGATTACTATTTCAGGTGAAATAATTTTAATTTTAGATTTAGAAAAAGGTATAATATATAAAAAATTGAAGTTAGATATAGGAGACAATATATATTCAGTAGAAGGAATATCTTCTACAATACATTATGTAACATCTTTATGTAGACATCCAACAAAAAGTGATATAATAGCAGCAGGATATTCAGATGGAAGTGTTAGAATATGGAATATAGAACAAGGAGATATTATACATATATTTCATGGTCATAAAAAGAGTATATCTGTTTTAAGATTTTGCAAAATTGGTCATTATTTAGCAACTGGAAGTTATGATACTGATATTATTATATGGGATATATTAAGTGGTACTGGTTTACATCGTTATATAGGTCATATAAATGAAATTACAGACATACAATTCCTTCATAAAATAAAATTATGGGATTCATATGAGGAAAATAATAATATTGTGAAATTAGAGGAAACTCCACATATTTTAATATCTTCTAGTAAAGATGGAACAGTTAAATTATGGGATATAACTGGGGAATTTTGCCTTCAGACTCTTACTCAACATAAAGGAGAAATAAACTCAATTTTAGTTCATCCTTTATGTAATCGTATTATTGTAGCAGGAACAAGCCAAAATATTACATTGTATAGATTAAATTCAAATGTTACAGGTATCCCTAAAGAAAAACTTTTACCAAATGATAGAGTAACTAAAGTAGATAATAATAAAGATTCTGATGATATGAATAATACATCAATATTTGCAGAATATCATGGTAGTATACCAAGAATTACAACTGGAAATAATACTAAAATCACGAAATTAGCTGCTAAATGGTTTAATTATGCTGAAAATTCATTAGATTTAACTGATGATTATTCTGGTTTGATATTTGCATTTTCCTCTAAAAATTCTATAGAAACATTTGGTTATTTGGGATATTCCAGAATTACACAAAGAATTAAGAAATTTCTAAAAAGGAAATCTAAGAAAGATCCTGATTTGGGAAAATTAGATGATATCAATAATAATGAATTATTATTTGGTAACTATGAAATATTAACATTTCCAAAAATGCTTTTACTTCCCGAAGAGGAAATAATTGGAACACGTCTAATCAGTATTGATTATCAATCTTGGAATAATTCTTTTTTAACTTGTTTAGCAAATAATACAATAAAGTATATTCAGATTGAAGAGTCAGTTATAAATAATTGGAGATCAAAACTAGATAAATCTAAAGGAAATGATAATGAATATGGAGATATAGAGGATTCTAATATATGCTGTAATATTTTAAGAAGAATAGAAATAGAGGGGCATCGTGGTATTCCTAGAGCACTAGAAATTTCACTAGATGATAAGTTTATTGTCTCTTTTGGTGATGATAGTATAAAGGTTTGGAATATGGCTACATTCTCTTGTGTAAGATCTATAATGGCAGAATCCCCAGTTTGTGGGTTTATTGTACCTGGAAATGAATATACTGTAAGTGGAACAAAGTCTGCAAGTATACAATTACATAGTCTTCTAAATTGTTCTTTAGAACAATCTTTAGATAATGCTCATGAAGGTTCAATACAAGCAATTGCTCTTCATCCAAATAAAGTTACTTTTGCTTCTGTAGGGCAAGATAAGAAATTGAATATATATAATCTTAAAATGAAAGATTCTGGAATAAAAGGCCAATATTCGTTATTTTTCAAACTTCAGAATTCAATTCCCTTAATAGATGAAGGACTTACAATATCTTATACCTCAGATAGTCGTTATCTTATAGTGTCATTATTAGATAATACATTACAAGTTTTATATACTGATACATATAAACAGTTCCTAGTTTTATATGGTCATAAACTTCCAGTACCTTGTATGGATGTTTCATCTGATAGTACAATATTAGTTACTGGTAGTGCTGACAAAACTATAAAAATATGGGGATTAGATTTTGGTAATATTCAGCGTTCTTTTTTTGCTCATGAAGAATGTATAACTCAAGTAAAATTTATATATGATACTCATTATGTAGTTAGTACAGCTCGTGATGGATCACTGAAGATTTGGGATATTGATACTGGAGATTTAATTACTGTATTACACAAGAAGTCAACATATGGACTTGTTCCAATAGTAAGTTTAGCTTTATCACTTGATGGAGATCGTATTATATGTGGAAATTTGGATCGTTCCATGAGAATATGGAGAAGAAGTGAAAGACAACTTTTTTTACAGGAAGAAAGAGAAAAGGATATGGAAGAACAATTTCAACAAGAAATATTAAGAGATGATATATTAAATGAAATTTCAAATCCAGCAGTATTTATGATGAGACCTACTAGAAAAACTATAGAATCAATTCAATCAACAGAAAAACTCATGGAAATTATTGATATTGCATACAATTATTATGTTGATCTATGTAAATGGATAAAAGCAGAAAAGGAAGCTAATGAAGATAGTTTAAAAAAAGTACATATTACACCTCCTAAATGTCCATTAGAGATTAAAGATAAAAATTTATATGAATATATATATAAATCTATCCAATGTATATCTTCAAATTATCTAACAGAAGTTATTTGGTCCTTACCATTACTATATGCAGAAAAATTACTAATTTTAATTGAACAAGTACTAAAAAGTATATATGATCAATATATATCTTATGGAATGAATAACTCAGCTGTAAAATTACAATCTGAAAATAATAAGGATATTGAAAATATTGAACAAGAATTTCTTTGTATTAATATTGAACCATTAGTTAGAGTTGTATTATACTTAGTTCAAACTCACTTTGTACATTGGATAAGTCTAATGAATAGTATTACTCCTCAAATAGCTCCTGAAGGTGAAGATTATAATTATGGGAATTGGTCAAATGTCAATGACCCAAGATTAATTAGAACTCTAAATTATAATATCAGAGCTGTTCTTTCAAATCTTAATAAATATCTTCATATTTTAATTCATTATCAAATTAATGTAGCATCTTTAAATAATAGTGTTTTGAAAGTTCTTGAAAAAGAAAGTTTAAATGGAAAAATTTCTGATTTAATTACTGAATCTAATTCTAAACGTAAAAGTATTCCTAAAAATAAGCCTAGTAAAAGAAACAAAACTTAAACTATTTATGGATTAATTAGATAAATATCCAATCTATTATTATTATTATTCATATATTCTACATAGGTTAGTATATTTAAGGTAAAGATTCACTAAACAAATTTTATTTACAAAATATATCTATAAAAAAATAATAATTTCAATTAAAAATAACAAGGATATTAATCTTAAATTAATTATTAAACTAAACTATATAAAAAATATCTACATCTTAGTTTTTCCATTAATTATAATATTAAAAACTATAATTTCAAATCTTTTGACTTAATAATCAGTAATGTCTAGTGTCACTTAATCATAGGTTAAAAAAAAGTTCCCATCTGTACTTTTTCTTTTTAATATTATCAGAATAGATAAATGGAACTAAAAAGAGATCTTGCTTGATATATTGACATTATACTTTTTAATTTTGTTATATTTCCTAATTATACTTTGAAACCTTCCCAATATAATATTGACTCAATTATACTTACTAATTAATATTTAAAATTTGACAAAAGTTTTAATATTTATTACAACACTTCTCAATAGATAATAGTAACATTGTTGAGATGAAATTGATCTTTAAAGAGGAATTTGTTAAATTAATATTTTTAAGTTTTTAAAATCATTATTATTATTTCATAAAAGCTGTAAACTACTTAAGTAGTAGTTTCTAGTAATCATCTTATTTTTTATATTACCTGACTTCCAATAATTATGTAGATTATTATCATAGTTAAATATATAATAATAATTATAAAAATATATTAAGGATAATTTATTTATAAAAAGTTCTATGTTCTTTAATCTTGCAGTAATATATTATTATTTAGACATAATAAAAGTAATATTTGGTTATTTTTATTTATTAAATATCCTTAAGGTATACTTAGGATTTTATATGGATTTCTTGTACTTTTCCCCACTTTATAGTTTAAATCTGAATTTGATTTTTATTAGTCCCATTAGAAATTCTACTATCCAGCTATTTTAATATTAAAATTTACAAGAAAAAAATTAATAAAAGTTTAAATTATGAATCTTTATAAATAAAATATTTTAAGATATTATTAGACCTATAATTAATAGAATTGAAAGTAATATTATATTGAAAATATTCCTAATACCGATTCTGGAAAGAATAATGCATGTATGCATGCATGTCTTATATTTATTATAGTAATAAATTAACCTTTATAAAATTATTAGGTAATATTTAAATCTTTATAATATTTATGCAAATAAAAAGAAAATCAATAATTTTTACAAGTATATGAAATCTGGAAGATATATATAATTACATATATCTACAAATCTGTTTCAAGTATAAGTGTGATTTAAATGTATAATTAATTCCAAAATGAATCTACATTGGGAATAAACAAATAACATTTTTAAATATTACAAAAATAATTTTTAATAAAGTTAATTGGGCTTAATCTATATAAAAGGCATCGTTTTATATCTTAATATTTCAAAAAAAAAGTAAGAGTAATTTATTTTAAACTAGAATTTAAAGCTCTTTAATGTATTAAAGTGGAAGTAAAATAAAAAAATATTGTATTTTTTTTATCTATCAGATTGGAATCTATACTATTAAATGAGTTGATATTTCTCATTTATTCAATAATATTAAGCAGTTTCTTCTTTTTCAAATTATAAAAAATACCAAGTGATTACTTTTTCTGGTGAAAAATAGAAAATTATTTTATTAATGTAAAAGTAAAATAATTCTTAAATAACAGGAATTAAGAAATGAACATAACTCTAACAGAAAAAAAAATGAAATAACATATTAGAATATTTAATATTGTACTTTAAAGTTTTTAAAAGAAAAAAAAACTATATATATATTTTTTAATATCTACACAATTTTAAAAAAAGTTAAAATAATACAGAATCAGTTTAATATTACAAAATATATAATTATATATATATATATAACATATTATTGTACTATTAGATTTTAACTATTTGTGCGCAAGAAGACTCGAAAATCTAAGTTCAATAAGCGGTGATTATATCAAAAATTTAAGATTTAATGGAGCGGTGGTTATTAAAAAATTAACTATAGGAGTTCTCTTTGATCATTAATAATTGTCTACCATTCTCAAGTAGTAGTAATAATTTAGGGCCAGTAGATATTTGAATATTTAAGTGAAGAAGTAAACCTTATTTAAATGAAGTTTTTCCCTATTAAACAAATTATAGCATTATTATTATATGGGATTGTCTCCATTATTCTTGTTGTATTAAATAAGAGAATATTAACCGGAAATTTTGGATATCCTTTAATTACAACATGGATACAACAAGTCTGTGGTTTGACATGTTATGTCTTTGCTTATTTATTAACATCATCTTTAATACCAAAATATAATGTATTTTCAAAACCAAGCTTCAGTCTAAAATACATAAAAATATGTTTACCAATGTCAATATCTTGTATAGCCTTTATCTCATTATCAAATACTTGCTTAAAATATGTTCCAGTATCTTCATATGCAATTGCAAGATCACTTACGTTATTATTCAATGTTATCTTTTCTGTATTATTATTAAAACAAAGCATATCAAAAATATGTATTATTGCTTGTTTAATAGTTATGACTGGATTTACAATAGGATCATATGATTCAGAAGCTTTGAATATATATGGGATTATAACAGGTGCTTTATCATCTATTTTTCAATCAATATATATTGTACAAATAAAAAAGGTTACACCAGCATTAAATAATGCTGAATTTCTAACATATTGGTATAATGTATTAATTACATCATTTTTTGCTTTTATATTTATTTATATCTTTTCTGAAAATAAAGCTTTTAATGAATTAATATTAATGTCTCCTTTTCAAATAATGAATACAATTTGTCCTATTGTTTTAAGTGGAATTTTGAATTTTATATTTGGTCTTATTACTTATTGGTGTATACAGGTGACATCTCCTATTGCTTATAATTTGACTGGTTATGTTAAGTCAGGTTTACAATCTTTAATAGGTGTAATTACTAATGGAGAAACTTTAAGTCTTATAACATTATTGAGTTTATCAATGACTATTGGAGGTTCTGCAATGTACACATTTGCACGCTTATATGAAAATGGTCAGAAACAAGATCATATAATTAAAAACTCGACTTCATTTAAAAAGTTATTTTCTGAAGAAATTACTCCAATTAATGATTCATGTAAAGTAATTAATAATAATGGAAATTCAAATGAATGTTTAGTAAATCTTAAAAATATTAAATAGTAATATAATTACATTTATATAATTTATTTAGAGAAAATTCTAAAAATACTCAAATTAACTTAATAGAAATACTTCTTTTATTTCCATCTATTAATTAGTTGTGAATATCTACAAGACTTCAAATTAAGACCTATATTCTTCCTACATTGGTTTTCTACTAGGCATAACCAAACTAGGAATTCTTTTCGTGTAGTAAATTTTTGCAATAAGTCATAGGAATTTCTTACTTTCTCTGTATAACAATCCCCAATGGTTGTATTTATACAAGCATCTGGTAGATTACTTATAAATATTCTAATTGACTCTAAAGCTTCTTTCGAAGGCATTTCATCAAGGGATGATATTGTACAATATAACTAATATTTTATTATAAATTATAGTAGAGTTAGTGTAAAATTGGAATATAAGAAAAATTTGTATACTCACCAACATCCACTGAGCACTACAAGCATTATTTGGATAATTTGTTTCTTGACAGAAATCAAAGTCTTGAGATTTTGGTTTATCTTCGCAAAATGATATTTTCTTAGAAAATTGTTTTATATATTTTAGAAACATCCGAAATTTTGTGATTTACTAATTATATTATTTATTAAGAAAATCAAACACGATATTAAATTATAGCGGTAAAATTATTTTTGTACAGAAAAATGCGGCGTCTCTAATAAAAGATATTATTTCAAAATAATTGGCGCTTATATATAAATCCAATTTATTTTGGATTATGTAATTAGTTTTATTAATATATATAGAATTTTTTTTTCTCCTCTTCTTCCTTCTTTATTTATTATCTGAAATATTAAGTATATTGAGAGGATTATTACTTCTAACAGGGTTTCTTTGTTTCATATTATTTCCTTTTTTCTCTAGTGAATAACCTGAGATATCTTATAATATTATCAATAATAAGTTATTATTACTGAAGATCAAATACAGAAATATCTGAACTACTAAGTTTAGCTAAATCTTTTTGATTAACTACCCATGCAACGAGGACAGTTATGTCATCCTCTTTACCACCTAGATAAGCTGAATTTGTATTCGGATCATTACTACTTACTCCTAGATGTTTCTTTGCTTGATTAGCAAATGGAGTCTTGGACCTTGGATCTAAAGATTTATAATAAGCTGATAAAGCAATTGCTTTTGCAATTGCCATAGGAGTAGTTGTATTTCCTATTTCTCCATAAAGTATCTTTGATTCATACGGCGAATATACTTGACCAACTATTGTACTAATTTCTACATCAAATAAATTATCAAATACTCCATCCGTTCCAATTATAATTAAATCACCTTCTTTAATATTAACATCTAATAATTCTATCATTTCTGGACTATCACATACTAATAAATTTGTTTCTTGATTATTCATTTTACATTCTTTTTCCATTATTGCTATTTTTACTATCTCATTATAACCATCTTTCATTAATTTTAACCATTCCTTTTCTGCAGGTAATCTTGCAAATTGATATGGACAATTAAAATCATGTTGCATCTCCTTAACACGTCTTACAATTTCCATCCTTCCACTATCAAATTGAATTCTTCTCAAAACTAATGCACCACTATCTCCCATATTTGCAAACCCAGCAATATTATTTACATTATCAAAACACATTACAAGAGCAGTACTAGCACCATGAATACCTGAATTATCACATTCATCTAAACTTCTCTGTAATGCAGCTTTTGCAATACTTGATGGATATTTAATCAAATATTTTTCTTCTATATTATATATATTATCTAAGTATAATCTATCTTTCTTAAGAAAATTAATATTTGGATCATATAATGCTTTTAATGTATTCTTCATTAATAAATTAGAAAATTCTCTTGCACTTACACCGCTAAGACTTTCCCATTCTCCAACTCCATCAGCTACACCCATACATTGAAGATATTCTGCTAAAAACCAACCATCTTCACCACCTTTAATTCTTTTATCATTTCTTGCTATTGCATAAGATCCCATCCATAAATGTAATATTTCATTATTTGAATTATTCATTATATTTATATTTTTATATTTTTCTGAAAATAATTCTCTAAGTTTACTTGGATCACAATTACAATATCTTTGTGAATTTACATAACATGAATCTTTATTATATAATAATTTTTTATCCAAAATTTCTTTATCTTTTATTTTATGAGATATAATAGCTTCTTTTAAAAATAAATGTTGTGGCATATTAATAGACATTAATTTATTAGATGTAGAGATATTATCTTGTAATCCCTCTTTATATACATCTTCATTTAAATTTCTTAAATTAGATAATTTATTATTTGAATTATCTATAGTATCACTTTTTATAGTTTCACTTCTTGATATTATATTACTATTTCCTATTATAAGTCTTGCTCTATTTTGTATATTATCCATATTTTTATTCATATAATTCATTTTTAAATTTGAAACAGTTCCAATTCTAAGTATATCTAAAATTAGATCTTTAGGAATTCCATTTAATCTTATATCTACTTTTCTAATTCTATATAAAGCTTCTTTTATACCATGACATCCATTATTTGCATGTTGGATTATTGAATTAGGTATTTCATATTTATCTTCACATAATTTAGCCCAATTTGCAAATGAATCATTATAATTATGAGTTTTACAGAATTCTATATATTTATCAAAGATTATTTTTTCAAATTTATCTTTAGGTATACCTAATTCATTTGGTATAGATATATTCCATGATCCACAATCATTTCTTATATATCTTAATAAATTATTAGAATTATAATTTGATAATTCATTATCTAAATATATAATATCGTTTTTATATATATTATTAGATTTTGTAATACCATAATCTTTAGTATAATCTAAAATATATGTTTCTATATTATTATCACTTTTTTCTTTTGATCTATTTTTATAATTTTTATTTTTTTCTTTTTGATATTTTAAATTTAATGATTGTTTTAGAATTTTTTTAGAATTATTTGTAAGAATATTCACCATTGCATTTATACAATTGTTTCTATTATCTTTTGCATTATTTTCTAGTAATTTTTCCAAAGTATGAATACCCAAAGTACATTTATGGGATATTAAATATTCTGAAATATTATTTATATTAGTATACATATTAACCTTAGGTCATTTTTTTTTCCAACTTTTTTATAATTTTTAGATTTTCCTGTATCTATAAGATTGCATTAACCCCTTTTACATGGGTTCAGTCATAGACAGACAGGACATTATTTATTTGCGCTAATCCTGTGTAGTGTAGTATCGAAGTTTACCCTTTTCTTTAAAAAGATAAAAAAAAAAAAGAAAAATCCAAATTAGCTTATTATAACATATTTAGGTATAATTAATTTAATATATATTATTATTATTATAAATTAGTGAGATAATTTTTTTCTTCTTTTTCCTAATTAAAGTTTATTCTATATATTATTATTTATATATATTATATTAATATTTCATTTAGATTTCTAATATTTTACCCTAGTTTATTATACTAAATTATTATCTTAATTATATAATATTAAATTTTTAAGTTATATCTTTATATTATTATTTACTTTTTATTAATATTATATTATAAAAAATAAGAAATATTAAATTAAATATTAAAGGTATTCTATAATATATAATTTAATTATTATATTAGTATATTTATTACTTATTCCAAACTATATTTAAATTAATAAAGTAAAGTATAAAGTATAAAGTACAAAGTATAATTAATAATAATAACATAAACATACAAACAAAATTGAAATAAATTTACAATTTGTATTATTTACATTATTTATAAAATATTAATATTAAAATATTCCCATTATAATAAATCTAATATATATTCTAATGATCTTAATCTTAAAATTAGATTAGTCCTAATAATTATGAATAATAATTAATATTATTTAATATAATATTAAATCAATTCTTTTTATTCCAATAAATCATACTTTGTTTAAAATATGAATTTGGATGATTTCCTATACCTTGAGCATTTGAATCAGGATGTAAAATTTTAAATAAATCCAAACAAGCTAATTGATAATGTCCTATTTTACTTAAATTAGTAATATTTTGAATTTGATTAGAATCTATCAAATTCCCATAATAATTTTGTAATAATTTCTTTAATACTGTTATATCAAATGTTTTAAATGGGCATCCATGATTTTGTCCATTTCCTGGTAATGGTAAGCCATTAATAATCTTATTACATGGATATGGTAAATAATTACTTCTTTTTCCTTCTTGTCCATATGCATGTCTTATATTATATTTAATTTCTTTATCAAATGATGTATGATCAATCCATAATGATCTCCATAATTTTATTTGTTCATCTAAATTCATTCCACAACCTTTTAAAAATAACCATAATTGTAATCTACCCCAATGTTTAAGATGATGATCTTGTTTTAAATATTCAAATAATCGTCTCATACATAATGGAAATGATATTATTGATAACTTATTTATATTAGATATATCTAATTTATTACCAATGATATTTAAATCATTAATATCTTCATTATAATTATAATCTGATCCTAAATATGAATTTCCAATATTTCTTAAAAATCCTGATATACGTAAATCAGAATATATATATTTATTTAAAATATATTCATTATTTTTCAATAAATTAATTGTATTAATTAAACTTCTCTTAAATCTTGAAATAAATAGATTTTCTAATTCATTTTCAGGAATATAACATATACCATCTTTTATAAAATATCGTCGATATTTTATAAAATTATATCCATCTGGCCAAAATGGTACTTTTAATAATCTTTTAATATTATTACCATTTGGTATAATACTTATAGCTTTATACCATATATCTTCATATTCTTTATTATTTAATATATCATCATAATATAAGAATGGGTAATTATCTCCAAAATTAGATATCATTAATTTATTAATTATTTCTATTTTTTTATTAATATTATAACTTTTTGTAAATACATTACTATTAATAATATTAGATAATTTAAATATCATTAATCTAATTTCTTGTTTTATAAACCAATCTTGTTTATCACGATTATTTAAATAAACTAATTTTAAGAAAAAGTGACTAATTGCATCTTTAATAAATATTTCTTCAATAATTTCATAATATTTATTGATATTATTTATCTGTGAATTTTCTTTATTAATAATTTTATTTATATCTGGTAATTTAAATCCTTTTTCTGATAAATATAAATCAATAATATTTTTATTATTTGACTCTAATAATGATTTATTATCATCATTATTACATTTATTATCTATAAAATGAAGTATTGATAATCTATCCATTATATATTCTTCAAATTTATTAATACTTAATGATTTTATATCTAAATTTATTATTATAGAATCATTATAAGTTGATAATATATAATTACATTCAGGAAATATACATTTACTAGCCATATTATTTTCATAATCTAATAATAAGATATCCATTATTCCATTATTAAATATTAGAATATAGATTTTTGATATAATAATAATTATTAATTTAATATATAATATTATTAAAAAGATAAGAAAAAAAAGAATAAAATAAATAATATTTAATAAAATAATAATTTTATTTCTTACCTATCAATATATTTTTATTTGAAGTTTTATGATTAATTATATCTGTAGATATTAAATTTATATTAGTTCCAGAAATCATTTATTTATTTTTAAATATTATTTAAAATATATCAAAATAATTTTACTTTTACATAAAATAATGAAATTACTTAATTTGTTAAATTAGATATTAATACCAAATTAGCGGTTTATTATACATTTATTATTAAAAATAAGGGGTAACAATATTGATTTTTATAATATTTAAAAAAACACTTTAATAATTAATATAAAATTATTTATTTATATATAACTTAGTATTATCATTTCTTTTTTTAAATATAAAATTATTTATAATAGTATTATCAAAGTATTTTTATTAAATAAAATAATCTTTTTTTTTATAATATATTTCCATTTATATATAATTAATTATATATAATTAATATTATAAATTATTGTTTCCCTTTTTTTTCTTAAAAGTTTTTAGATATAAATATACACACAACAATTATATACAATTATAACATTGCATGCATGCACAAACATGCATAAGAGAGCGCCCATACAATTTATAAAGTCTATCTAAATTAGTTAAAATTTCTCCTTTAATAATAATTGTTACAAGATAACACCTCATATTTAATTAACAATAATATATATATATACTATACTATAATATACTATTTAGGTTGTAAAATTATTGTCACATCTAATATGATATTAAAAAAAATTATCATATTCTAATAATATCTCAATAATATTTAGTCTTTTTAGTCTTTTTACTAAACATATATAATAATTAGTATTAAATTAAATATTATTGAGATATTATTAGAATATTAATTGAACAAATTATAAAGTATCGAATTATTTTTTATTATAATATCCAATACCTTTTTTTTTTTTTATAGAGACAGATTGACGTATTATTACTAATTTAATTTATAGCGCTAAAATAATATAAATTATAAATATTGTATTAGTTTAGGAACAAAGTAATACAATATTTATAAGGGATAATTATAAAATTAAAATAATTGGAAAGGGAAAAAAGATAAATAAGAATGAGTTCTTCAATATCTGGAGAATCTTCAGTAAGTCCAAATAAATTTAAGAAATCAACAACACCTACTATATTAAGGATTATTGTATCTATATATATATATATGATGATTATATTAGCAGTAATATTTGGATTTATTACACAAGTAACATTTTGGATACTCTTATTTCCATATTTATTAACTAATGAATATTTTAAAATTAAAATTATGGGTATGGCATTTAGATTTTGGTGTAATCTACTTGTTGTTTGGTTAAATCCATTTTGGAAAGTTGTAATTGTACGTAATCCACCTAAATCATATAAACCTAGAAGAACTATTCTTATGTCAAATCACTTATCATCTGCTGATCCTTGGATAATTTGTTCTTCACACTTTCCATGGGAATTAAAATATGTATATAAAGCTGATTTAATTAAAATACCAATTGTTGGTTGGGTTGTTCAAATGACATATGACATGCCAATTTACTTTACTGGTGATAAGAGTGGTTGGGGTGTTAAATCTGGTACTACTCAATTATTATTTAAACGTTGTACTGAATTACAAGAAATTGGATTTGGACAAGTAGTATTTCCTGAAGGTACAAGATCAAAATTAAGAAGATTACAACCATTTAGAAATGGTTTTTTTAGATTTGCTATTGAAAATAAATGTGAAATACTTCCAGTAGTTATGCATAATAATTGGACTTGTTGGCCTTTAGGTGAAACACTTATGGACATTGGTACTATATATGTTGCCTATGGTGATCCAATTAAATTAACAGAGGATACTAATATTGAAGAGTTAAAGGAAATAGTTAAAAATAGTATGTTAGATTTATTAAAATATTGTCCAACTTATAATCCAGAACTTGAACAACCTATATCAAGAATGGCTAGTAGTAGAGGACATGGTATTATTGGATAATATTAGAAATATATTTTAAAAAAACTATGAATTGGGATAAATCTAAATAATTAGAAACTAATATTTGAAGATTTTATATAACATATATGATAATTATTTTTATTAATTATAAACTTATCAATATTTTAAATAATTATATTTCTTTTATTTACTTTTTCTACTTTAATAAGAAATAATTAAAATGAGATATATTGTAAAATAGAAATATATAATGAATATTAGTGCTAAGATTAGATTAGTTAATAATAATCATGACTTATTAAATGGTGAGTCTATATCAATTAGTTGGAATTCTGGGTATTTTGCAAATTTAACAATTATAAATTTTTACATCTATGAAACAAAATTATTAACATCAAATTTTTTAAATAATGATAATTTAAATTTTCAATTATCTTCTATTCCCAATAAAATTTATACATTACCAAATACTGGATATTATAATCTTGTAATACCAAATGAATTAGAAGCTGGTTCATATTTAATAATTGGTAATAATCCAAATAATACAATGGAATATTTATTACAAAATGGTTTAATTACAAAACCATTTGTAGTTTTAAATAGACCAACTATTAATAAACAGATAATGTTAATGTCTCCTAAATTATCAAGACCATATGGAAATAATGAATCAATAACTGTAAAATATAATTCATATTTAGATTTACCAAATAAAGTTTTATTTCATTTATATGCGATTAATCCATTAAATCACAATGAACGTGAACATCGTCAAGTATTTGAAAATATGAAGAATGAGATGAATTTAATAGGATTATCTCATCATTCATGTATTACATATTATATGATATTAATACAACAATTAGAATATCCATTTCATCAAGATAGTAGTGAAATTTTTTGGGTATTACCTAATTCTGAGATACCATTTACAAAATCTAAATTAGAAATAGATTCATTTGAACGGTATTGTTATAGACAAAATCTTAAATACGGAATACTACCAACATTAACTGAATTTGGAATTATAATAGCAATTATAATTTGTTTAATACTTGGTATTACTTGTACATTATATTTCATCCATAATATTTATAATACAAGTAAGAAATTGAAATATAGAACTAGTGATAATAGAATGAATGAAACATTTTGTGAAGATAATGATTTAGTTAGGGAAGATAATAATAGATAATAAGATAACAAATTTATTGTAATATATTAATTTAATATTTTGTGATAAGATAGTTAATCTAAAATTAAAATTTAATTTAGAATTAATATAAAATAAATTTAAATATTATTATTGATTTATAAAATAAAGAAATTTGGAATTACTAGTTTATATAGATAATAAAATGATTGTTTTCTCTATATTTCTTTTTTCTTTAAGAATTTGAAATTAATAAAATAAGTATTATTTTATTTAAAATAAAAAAGAAAAAGTGAGGTTTTAATCTTCATCTTCATATCTATATCTTTGACAGGATATATTATGAATTATTTGAATTATTCAAAATTTATATGTTGATATACTATTCCAAGATGTTGACCATAAAGGTATAGCAAAGGGACGGATTGTTTTTTCAAAATCTAAGGTATTTATTAGATAAGATTTCTTATTAATTCTTTTTTTATTTAGTAATTTTATATTTAAGTTTTTATTATTATAATTATTATCATTATTCATATCTGAAACTTGATTATAATTACTATTTAAATATTTGACTTCATTTTGTACTTCTTTATAATAATCTTCATTTCGTACTTCTTTATAATAATCTTCATTTCGTACTTCTTTATAATGATCTTCACTTTGTACTTCTTTACAATGATCTTCACTTTGTAATTCTTTGTAATGATCTTCATTTTGTAGTTCTTTATTATCATTTTTATCTTGTATATTACTTTCTTGAATATTTCGATAATTACCTAATAAATCATTCTTTCCTATTCCTTTATCAAATATATTACTATCATTTAAATATGATAAATCTTTATTATATTGAAATTGATCTAATTCTAATCTAGTTATATAAGAATTATCAAAATTTTCATAATCATTTAAAATATCAACTGCTTTAGTTTTAATTATACTTAAATTAATTAATTCACTATTATTAATTTGTTTTTTTTCTTCATTAATTTCTATATTTATATTATTTATATGTTCATTTAAATTATTTGATTTTTCTATTAATAAATCTTCTATTATTTCAATTGATTGAATACTTTTTCTAGGATATATATTTAAACTATCCAATTCAATAGTATTTTTGTCATATATATTATTTATTTTTATATTGGGATTTTCGATTTCCTCTTCATTTATTATATTTTCTAAAAGATAATCCGCTTTCCCTAATATTCTTTGAAATTTTAAAGATTCAGAATTTCCTTTTGGTGATAAAATATTACCATAAGAATTAGATAAATTATTCTTTATATAATTATAATTAATATTTTTTTATAATCATTATCTTTAGAATATTCCAAGTCACTATCACAAGAATTATTTTTTAGACACTTCTTACAACCATGATCACTTTTTTCTGTAATATTATTAGAAATACTTTTACAAAAATTTGAGATATAATTTGGATAAAATTGTACAGAACGAAATTTATTTACATTTTGTTTTGTTCTATATATCCTTTCTAATATGGTTTGTTTTTGAAACTCCACATCAGATTCCTCAGAATAATTTGATTCAAAAGATTCATAGAACAATTTATTATCTAATGATTTAGGTAATAATTTATATTTTAATAATGATGATCCATCATTAATTAATTCATTTATTTTAATATCTATTATATTTTCTTCTTTTAAATGACACTTTTTAGGAAAATTTTGCAATTTATTAGTAAATATTTTATTAGAATTAGATTTATTATTCTTATTAAATAAGTTTTTGTCTTCAAAAAATAAAGTATTTTTAATATCTAAATTATTAGAATTACCTCCAATATTTAAAGATATTTCTTTGACTATTCTTTTTGAATTAATAATAAATTGACAATTTGTTTGTATTGTAGAATTATCTTTAATAAAATTACAAATACCATTATCATCAATTGTATTATTCAACTCATTACTTAATGAATGTTTAGAATTATTATCAATATCAATATATTTATTAATATTATTTCTATTAATAATATCATTACTTTTTTCTTTATTTAAATTATAATTGTCAATTTTATCATTTATTAATATTTCTAATGAATCATTAGAAGTATCAATATTAGATTTATTACCAAAATCTTGGTTACAATCAAAGTCTGTATATGAAATAATATTAGATATTAATAATTCATCAATATTATCTCCATAATTTTTAAATTTAGATCTAAATAATTCTTTTTTTATTTTAGATATATGAGATATATTTGATACTGGTGATATTTTAATATAATTAGGATTATTATATTGAAGATGAATAATATAGCAATCATATTTATTATTATTAGGTATTTCAATTGTCCTTTTATATTCAACATGTGCATTATTTTCAATATCATCATTAAGATTATATACAGAATGAGGTTCTAATTCACCAATAACTATAGGGTTTTTCCAGTAATGTTTAATATAGCGAAAAATTGAAAGTTTTATTTCAGTACATTTTCTTATATTAATACGTTTTGTAGATATCCAACAATGAGGAATATCTTCATCATGATGAATGGGTATTAAATAATGTCCATTTGATATTTTATTATTTCCAAGGCCTTTTATATTTCCAACAATTAAAAGTCCTTCTTTAGGAATCCCATTAGGTAAAGATACTATAAATATTATATTTACATTAAGTTTATATTCTTGTTTTATATTATCTACAAAGTATTTATTTTTAGATATACTTGTCAATTTATTTAAAATATGTTTAGGTTTCCATAATTCTGTATTTTCTGTATTAGAATAATAAAATGGTACTAATATCTTCTTATTATACTTTCTATTATTATAAGAGCAGATAGTATCGAAATTATTTGAATTTTCCATCAATCATTGATTATTCTTAAATTTTTTTATTTTCTCAATTCTTTGATAGTTCATAGGATGTTATTACCTGGGTAATCGAGAATAACTATTTGGCGCTTTTTGTGTGTAGACTAAATCTGGATCCATCTTGACTAGCTAGAATTTATTAAGATATAATAATTTAACTTGAGTATTATATAGTTTTTCATTATTATTATTAATAATACCAAAGTTCTAAATAACAATTCCAATATATAGAATGAATTAAAAAAAGAAAAATCAAATTTATTTAATAAATTTATTCATGACTACTATTTTTATACATTAATATTTAAGTTTTTTTTTTTTTCTTTAAATATTATTCCAATTTTTCTATTATGTAAAACTTCTTATTCATCAAATCCTGAGCCATCATCTACTGAAATTGTTGATGAACTATCTGATTCTAAGTTTTGTGAACTATCCTCTGTAGACTTCGTATCTGTACTATAATTGGAATGGTATTTAAAGGATTTTTCTGCCAATATTTTGTTATTGTCAACCTTCAAAACTTCAATATATTTATCTTCATCTTCGGATTCACTTATTTCATCAATAGTATTATTAATATTTATTTGATTTATTTCTACAAACTCTACAATTTTGCATGTGTTATTAGTAATATCATGGTTTGTATTTCCTAGATTTTTTCTAGAACTTAAAGGTTCATTTGTACTACTTTTTTCAAAATAATCTTTTGAAATACTATACCAATATGAACCAAGAATAGTCAGTAATATTCCAAGAAATGACTGGATTGTAATAGGTTCATTGAAAAATAGTATACCACCAATAGTCTGTACACAAGCCTTACACATTGCTACTATATTAAATGTTACAGGATTAGTAACTTTTATTAATATAAATGTTGCAAAATTTATTAATATTGAAAGTAAACCAGAAAGTATTAAACTAAACCAAATTTGGATAGTCTTAGATGTAAATCCATTGATAGGATATAAAAGTACTGCACATTCGTATTCTTTAGTTATAAGTACTAATGGAATAAATAAAACTGAAGAAAGATAAAGTTGATATGTAAGTAAAGTTAGTTGATTATTATTTACTGTATTTAAGTGTTTTTTAATTAATACATTATAAATTGCCTGTACAGCAGAAGACCCCATACCCATAATTACTCCAAATAGGCTTAAGGTTGTTGGATCTAAAGCGCCTATTATAAAGCCAATAACCACAACAAGACATGCTATAATTGATTTAAATGAAGTTCTTTGCCCTAATACAATATATGCTAAAATAATATTGAATAAGATTGTAGTACTTCTTGCTACTTGATATGTTGAAATTAAGACATATTTTAAACATGTATTACTAAATGCTATCATTCCTACAAATGCCAAAGATAAAAACCAAACCTTTTTAATAATACCAAATTCCAATTCAAAATGATCAATATAATTATTTAAAAATGGACTAATTTTAGCTAACTGGCCTAATAAATACATGGTCAATAGGCCAACAAGTTGTTGAAACCATGACACAAATATTGGATAATGAGCCATCCCAGAGAAAATTTGATAATTTAAAAAGACTATCGATAAACTTACAATAAAGTAAAAAGTAATGCTGAAAAATAATTTTATAGATATATTTGGAGTATTATCAAAGATAAACCACTTTTTGGAATTGAATAGTTCATTATATAGAACTGAATAAATTTGATTTTTGTTAAGAACTTCATGACAATTTTGTTGTCCCTTTTCTATATCATTTGTATTATTTACTGCTAGAGAAGAGTATTCTAGGTTGTTTCCATCTTGGAAATTACACTTCTTTTTGGCTATACTGACAATGTTAGCCAAATTAGAATCCTCAGTGCTCATGGCTGTCTTAGTAAAGAATTTATAATGAAAATTCTACTTAAAAGTGATACTAGGATTACTTTTTTTCTTACACTATTCCCAAATATAAGCTTTAAAATTAACTCGCCGCGTCTCTGATTTTAATACCCACAACTTTCTAAATATTCAAATGTAGGAAATATATCTGCTATAATTAATAACACTAATTAGGAATTAAGTTAACTCTAAAAAAAACTAAATACCAATTTAAATAATGTTTTTATTTTTTTAAGGTAACATTTTAAGTGGGTATAGAAGTTAATAACATGGATAGAATGACGTGGAATAGTATACATGCACGTGATTACCGGTCTGCAATTACGTGGCGCTGTACAGAATGGAATAGTTATAATTGTATAAAGGAAATTTATAGAGTTGATTGGAGTATTGTATACACTATATTAATAGAGATTATAAGAGAATATTACATAAAAAAAATAGATACTTAAGATATATTCTGGTTAAAATTATCACTTTTTTTTTCTTTTAAGAATTTGTAATATAGAGGGTTTTGTTAAAGGATATACTAAATAAATAATATTATTTAAAAGATTGTGTACATATCAGTATAAAAAATGACATAAAAAAAAGAGAGTATTCATACATACAAGCTTAACCTAAACCTCAACGTTTACGTTAGCTACCAAATTTCTACACCAAAAAGATTGCATAATACTGAATGCTTAATAAAAGCATGAATTTCTTTTTTATTTAAACAAGAAACATTGATTGCCCACATTCGAACAGTTTCTAAATTCACCCGGGTTAGAGTAATCTATTTCAGAAGGTTCCACAATTAAAGACGAGTCATTATTTAGTCCAAATAAGAATTGAGTATGGGATTGATTTAAAGTAGGTATATTGAAAAGCTCTTCATCTGTCTGTGGTGGTACATATTTAATAGAATTCAGTTTAATAAAGTCCTGATAAGTTCCAATCCACTGAATTGAATGATTGTCATCTTTCCCAAATATTCTGAAGAGATTTGGATATGAAAGTAAAAATGATTTGTAATTTTTTTTTGCGCTATTTCTCTTAGCTTGTATTTTTGCTTTCTGTGACATCAAAACTCCAATTTCACGCAATTCCATTGTGTGAGTAGGTTGATGCAACAACACAGTTGCAAATTCTCTAACACATAGCCAACATTCATAAGCTTGTTGCGATTTAACAGTATTTGGAATTTCTTCATAAATGCGGATTGAGTCGTCTGTTTCGGTATTCTTGCGTTTTGGTATACTTGATCTATTTTCCATCTTAATATCTGAAAAATTAGAGTCACTTTTTTCACGGATATCCTCTCCATTACTCCAATAATTTAAATTATTATTTATAGTTTGTTCTTTCTCATTTTCAGCTTTTCTCAGTTGTATTACAATTGGTAAAAATTGTTCTACAATCCCTGGTAAAGGAAATTTAAGTGTCACATACAAGGCGGAATGAGAAGGTGATGGCCTCCTAATGTCAAATAAAGTATTGTAGTCCCTAATAAATCTTGATAATTTCTTTTGTTTAATTTGTCTTAAGGCATCCCTTGCAAACCATGAAAGTTTCGGACCAATATTGCTTAGAGCCATTTTATTGTCAGTATTAGTAAGTAGAATTGAAGCTACATCTATACATAAAACCCATGATGGACTTAAGGCCTTTATCAGATTATTGATTTGCACAAGGTTACATTCATTCATTTGATTATTATCAAAACATTTGTATGGTAGTGGTGGGACTTCTCTAGAATAAGAGTCATAGTAACTAGCTCTAGAAGAGCTAAGGAGAGATGTTCTTGAACTTAAATGGTCTCTACTTATAGAGATATCACAAATAGGTGATCTTCCAGCTGATGGCGCAGCAGTTGAAACATCGCTTTTAGTTGGTGAGGTACTGAATATATTAAGAAATGAAGAGTCAGCTGTTGAAGTTTTAGAAATTCCAGATACATTCCCTATAACAGATGTCATCTTGAAATTTTCAGAGGTATTTACATTGATAGTTGATATTTCTTCAGGATTACAAGGCCAAGGTAGTACGTTGTCTAATGAGAGGAATCGTCTATAATTTTGTTGACGCTTGTAATTCTCAGGTAGTTGGAAAAATTCTAGAGCTGACTTGTAACTTGAAGAATTTCCTGCAGAATCACTCGACAGAATATTATCTTGGAGTCCATATGGACTTGGACCAAAAGACTTATCTAATGAAAAATTTTGCCACATATATTTACATCAAGCCAGTTTTAAGTAGGAGATTCTTTTTTTTTACCAAAGACATGCGAAAGCCCAAAGTTAATCTTAGAATTTATATGCAAATATTTCCGCTAGCTTGTTTAGGTATTTCTTTGGACAAAAAACGTAATTAAAACTACTTTGAAGTGATTCTCTGCTACAAACCGGGCATATATTTATTGATGCCGGCATAGAGTTGGTATTATTCAGGTATCGATTGTCGAGCGACATATATTTTGGCGCTTAATCTGCCAAAAATTGAATTTTCTGACACTACTTTGTAAAAAATGCATGCAATTTAAATGTGTATAGTTACATGTGAATTTGGTAAATTTTCAATATTTCTTGGTTATTATAGATTCAATTATCAAACATTTAGTTCTATTGCAGTTTTTTTGTGTAATCTGAATGGTGAAGAATAATGCATTAAAAAGTGATGATTTAAGTCATTTCTCCGAGAATAATATAGTTTGCCAATTAGAGTGGTTAATATTTAAATTATTTAAGAATACAAAAAAGTATCAATGTTATTCAAAAGTATATCAAATGACTTGCATAATATCTATAACTAATACTCTACATGGATTAGTGTCAGAAGGTTATCATGCAACTCTTAGAGATATTTTTTACAGTAACCCAAGTTTATATAAAAAACAGACAGTTTCAAACAACACTATAGCTATGATTACTCGACTAATTCGTATTCCAAGAGAATTTTTAAATGTTGTAAGTACATCTAAAGGGATGATTAGAGGTCCAATTTCAGTATTTGGATCAGATCTCTCGGGAGATAAGCATAATAGAAATAAAATAATAGAATTTGACTGTCTATCAAAAATCGAAAGCATGGGACATTCAATTAGTCCTTATATATGTAGATTAATGAATAATTGGAGAATTAATATTTACAAAAATATTAACTTTGTATTGATTATTGAAAAGGATACTGTTTTTCAACGATTATTGGAATGTAATTTTTTGGAAGCATTTAATAATTCATGCATACTTTTAACGGCTAAAGGTTACTCAGATTTACCTACAAGAGCTTTACTCTATCAGTTGTGTAATATATTGCCATACAAAACTTTATTTTGGATACTTTGTGATTATGATGCATATGGTTTAACAATAGGCGCAACTTATATTATGGGATCCCAAAATAGTGCTTGGTATGACTCAGACTTTAAGGTAAATAGGATACTACCATTTCCACTACCCAGAGTAGCTGATCAATTAGCAAATGGGATAATACATAAACAGAGTATATTTCAGTTATCAAAAAGTAATATTGTAAGAATAAATATGGTCAAGCAACGTTTTGAAAATTGTATTGAAGTATCTAGTAGTATAAGAGTTCAGTGGATCAAGATATGTGAACAAATCATATTAGATGGAGTGGAATATGAAATAGATTGTATAGAGCAACTTGAAAATTGGGTTGAAGAGGTAATAAAAGAAAAGTTAGCTAGTATAAATACAGATGAACTTGAATATCACAAAGAATATAGTTACAAATATTCCGAATAAACTAAATTGTAAGTTTAAAAGTTGCCTTTAAGATCAAGATATTGCTACAGGAACGGTATGACAATTGTTAATGAAAAGGGAGGCGCTAAGTTTGAGAGGTACTTCATGGTAGATTGAGTTGAAAAGAGAAATAACTTGCTTGTAACAAAATATATAGCGAATGAAATTAACAAAGGAAGAAATAGATGAACTTCAGAAATCATTTGCACCTACGTCTTATGCACTTTTATCAAGGCAAGTAATTGAGAACGCTTATAGTGAATTCTTAGACTTTGTGGGAAGGTGTACAAGTGATCCAAATGTCCAAGATGAAGCAAAAACATGTTTATGGGAGTATTGTGCTCATACACGTGAGATATTTTTGCAAATGATTGTTCTAGGGAATTTAGAACGTCTACTTCCAGATATAAATATTACAATACAGCTAAGAGAGTCATTAGCATCACTAAGGTTGAGGCTAAGAAAATTAGCATATGAATTCTTTCCAGCATTACTTTCTACTGGAACTCCAAAAGCAAATATTATGGCGTCTGTTGATGTTTTAATTCTGAAAACATATATTCAACTACCAAATATGCTAGAACAGCTTGTCACTCAACATGGCAAGCCAATAATTGTACCAACATTGACTAAAGATGAAAGAATGGTAATAGAGGAAAGATTAAATGACGAATTTTTAGTTATGTATTCAAATTCAAGTATACCAAAGACGTCATTATTAAAGTTTTTGGTTGATAAGGGGAGGATAATCATTGAAAAAACTTTTAATTTTTGTTTAAATATAATATCTGACTTTAGTAAGTGGCAAATTTTAGATGCAAGAATTACATTACCTATTTCATATGGTTATTCAGTTTCAGAAGAACAAAATTATGCTTTTAAAGATATTCTACAGACCAAAATACTTATTTTACAGAGAAATCAGACTAAAGTAGTCCATAATAGTAATGAAGATATTAATATAGAAGATATAAATGATAATGATAGAGAGAAAAGTGATAATTATACTTACAATGTAAGATCTAAAACTGAAGTTGATGTCCTCGGTGAAATATATCATACAGCAAGTAGAGTAGTTAACGAAATTTTACTTCAAATGTTGGAAGAGCAGGCTTTACTTTGCTTAAAAAAGGAAAGTTTAGGTGGAATTTATCATTATACAGATGGCTCTTATACTATTGATGGTAAAATATACAAGTTCCTTGATATATATATAATGCAATCTGTAGATATTTTTTTTGGTGGCGCAGTTGAAGACTTGAAGCTTGGTCAGAACTGTTTACTTGGTTCACAAACACCAAATACAATTACATCTCAGTTAAAAAGTCTTAGTAATTATTCAATTATACTGAGATTTTTAATTAGACCGAATGGGGAGATTTGCTGCATTTTATGGCCATTTAACTTACTTGCTAAGAAACAAGGTGATGATACATCTAGCCCAATTTCTAAAGCACTCAATATTATAAAGTCATTAGATAGTTGGAAATTTATATCTAATTGGGGTAAAATAGAATATGCAACTGCAGATCTATCTGTTATACTACTCCATGCAGTCAATATATTGCGCTACTTTCAATTTGAAGTATATAGAAATTTAATTCATGAATTACTAGCATCAGATGGTAATATTTATTATGATGAATATAAAATGGTATTAAATATATATAATAATACTATGGTATATCACATTTGGATGGACATCTTCAATGGATCATTAATAATTGACTTAAATACTAGCCAAACTGTTTGGAAACTGTATCCTCAATCAATATTTCATTCATTAGCATTATCAATCAAAGTGAATTCAGCATCACTTATAGATCTGCTTCCATACATAATGTATATGGCAAAATTCCAGAATATTTACAAAGAAATAGTAAATACTTTTAACTGGAAAATATTGAGAAATCCTCCAAACTCCATATTAAGCTTGGTTGTTTCAGGTAATGAAGATATAGATAATCATAGTACTCGTAAGCTAATACTTTCAGGAAATTCAAGTGTTCTATTAAATACAGCAATTGACAATATATCATTAATATTTGGGGGCTTCATTAAAGGTAATAGATTTAAATTTGATCTTAATAACCCGGAATTTCACTTTTTATTTAATATATCACAAAAAAGTTCAGCTGAGATTGTTTATTTTAGTTTAAATGTTATTGGGTACAAATTAAATAATTTTAAGGTAATATTTTTTAATTGTTTTTGTAATACTTTTAATTCATATTCATGGTACAAAATATTTTACAATGATTTAGCTAATAACTTAGATAACAATTCAAATATATTGGCAATATTTAATTTCGATTTATCAACTGAATCTTCTTCCATAACATCTATTGAAACTCAAAATAAACATATCATACTTAAATTAGATGAACTTTACAATAAAACTTTTTTGAGAAATAATGTTGGTATCATTCGATTAATTAAAGAACTTCAGTTACAAGATCAATGTTTCTTCCCATTTATTATTAGCAAACAGTTCAATTGTAATTCAAATAATTTAGAGGATAATGAAAAAATATATGAATTAACTTGCACTTTAGCTCCTGGAAAAAAGTCTGGTCCTCAATTTAGACTATTATTGTCTAATAAAAACAATGAAGAGGGGTGTCTCGACAATGAAGTTAATTTGAAGATGAATACAAATACATGTTTTTATTCCAGTGAAGTTAGGAATAATAGGTTAGAATCACTAACCAATTCAAACTATGGATACACATTCGTTTGTGAACTTAATCAAGAGCTGGGGGATTCATGCATAAATCCTATGCTATTTATGAATGGAAAATTACCCACTTTTTTTTTGTTATATGAAGAATCAATTAATAACGCAAGTAATTTAGTTTTTAAGAAGATTATAGAAAATGTAGAGATTTCAATATATAGTAAGAAATTGGATACTTCATTCCCGGAACCAAATTGGGTAGTTGCCAACTCAATAAAAATGTATATCAATAATATGAATAATTTTTTTAAACTTTTGGATCTTTGGAATCAAATTTTATTAATAATAAATTATCAACTTGAAATTATATATTTAAAGTTTTATTCTTGTATATATATCAAACCTAATTTAGAAGAGGTAAAAAGTGACACTATATTTCTTGATAAACTATATTCAAGAAAGGACATGATCATAAAATCTTGTTTACCTTGGGATATAAAGATTGAATTGAAACCTTGGCCAATGTTATTTGGTGGGAAATTACTCAAAAATTTACTATTCAATGAAAAATATTGTGGAAGCAATTTGTCAATAAAGTGGAATTATAATGGAGATAATAATTCTAAGATTCTGGATATTACCTTAAAAGACAGTCTTATTGATCCATATATTGAGACATTATATAATAAGCACCTTGAAGAAAATATCGAATCTATAGATTTCTTTTTTAACCAAGGTTATAAAAGTAAAGAAAGTGCGTATAAATATACCTATTCTACATATATACTTGATACTACTAGTTTTGGATGGTCACTATGGAGATTAATTAATACTTATGAATTAGGATTACTTGCCTCTAGATTTCCTTTACTAGATCAAGATATTAACTCTAAAAGCATATTTAATGATCCAAATGGTATATATGAATGCCTCAACACTATTGCTTTTAATAAAATAGAGAGTATAGACAAGATATATATGACATTTAGACTACGTCCACTTGGAATGCATATGACATTTTCACTTTCCTTAAGTTCATACTCACCGTATAAAGCACTTATTGAGTTTGTTGATGCTAAGAGTCTGCAAATTGATGGAACATTTATTAATCAACCTATAGACTTGGTGAATCACTTTGCTGAGCTTATAAGAAAGTTTAGTCAAATAGTATCTTGTCAAACATTAGACTTAGAATATAAAAATTTGTCATCAAAATTATTAAGTAATCCCAGAATATATTTTATACATAAATATCGAAGTGAACTATTTAAAAAAATTGAAAAGCATGGTGAATTCTACTATTATCCCGGTTATATATTTGATAATATATTATGCCCATTATCACAATACTTAACATGCTCATTTTATGTTTCAATATCATCTGGAATCACCCAAAAGATAACAAATTCGTTTCCACTTCCAAATGAACCTTCATCTTTGCAGTGGTTAATTAAATCTAATTCATATGCACCTCATAATTTGGCAAATTCAGTAGTAAAAACTACTAGTACCACTCTCCCGTCATTGAGTACACAAAATAAAATACAATTATCTCCTAATTTTAATGCATCAAGTAATCTTTTATCTTTCCCAGTGAAATTATCTTTATTGGAATTGACTTGGTATTATCAGAAAACAACTTCTTTTGATGTTGATAGGAGACATAATCTTTTTTTTCAAATATTATGGGAATATCCTCAATTCAAAATTATTGTTGACAAAGATGTAAGATATAAAAATTCTTATGGGTGGCCAGATTTAGTTTCAAAGCCTAGTCTTTCGAGTAATCCTAATACTGATCTACTTAATTGGAATATAGAGTATGACATACCTATTGCATTCATGCAAGAAAGTAGTAAATTTATTGACAGATTATTTTATGTTAGCAGCCTTAAAGAATTGAATCCTTCATATATAGAATATCTAGGGCAAAAAAGAATAAGAGAAGTTTTCTTAGAGGCAGATTACAATAAAGATATCAAAAGAATAAAATATGACAATGAATTTATCTCTAATAGTTGTAATGGTGAAGATGATTCCGAAGTACATTCAACTAACAATAAAGATTATGAATTAGATAATAAAAAAGAAACTAGATTTCTAAGTAATGATACTTTATTAGTACCACTAGTATGTTTTCCAGAGTATATCATTAATAAATTTGATAATTATATTGAGATATCACCTATGAAATTAAGATTTTGTTTGGAATTATGTACTAGTCCAATATCTAGTGAATTGGATATAATGGGTCATACTCTACAATTAATGGCTCATTTGAGATCATCTCGTATATTAATTCGCGTAATAATCACAGCTTTATGTTCCTCACTGTTAGTAATAAGAGATATTTCAACGCTACTTCAGTATCCATTGTTATCTTATGAGGGCAAATATCCACTTTATATTCAAGCTATTTGTCAACATGATGATTTACTTGTTCCAATAAGACAAAGTAATACAGTTACTTACTGTTTAAGAGGATTCTTGTTTCGTATTTGGCCCTCAAAAGTAGTATTTGGACTAAATACTACATACTGTGATATATATATTGCTTTAAGAAATGTACCAGTGCAGAGTATTGATGATGTACTAATAAATGGTACAAATGCCTCAAATATATTAAAAAATATTTCGAAACAAGCACATCGTTCAGCTCTTTCCGTAGTTTTGGAGTATCTTTTTAGATTTTCTTTTGAGCAATTAAAATGTCTGCATTCTCCTAATCCAATTCAACTATTAGAAATTCCAAAATCTTTACCATCTAATTCATTACCAGACAATCATATAAATTCAATATATCAAAAGCAAGTTTTTGAAAAAATAGGTAATCAAAAGGTTGCCACCCATCAGCAAAATTCAAGACAACCATCCAATTCATATACAATAAATCAACAAATAAATTCATTAAATAAATCTCAAAAAGTATATCATTCTCATAACCATCAACAAACATATTTTTCAACAAATGATCAGTTATATAATAACTCAAGTCAGTCAGTAGCTACAAATCAAACAAATCAAGTTCAATCATATAATCAATACCAATATCATTTAAAACAACAGGCGATATCATCTCCACATTTACATATGAATTATACACAAAACCAAAGTCAGATTTTATGCAATCAACAGCATGTACAAGTTAATCACAGTTATCAACATCAACAATCCCAATACCAAAAACAGCAAACTCAAGAATATTCTATTATTCATGATCAATCTAATTTTAAGCAATATCCTAAAAATTTACAATCTTATAATCCACATTACCCTCAAAATAACCATTTATATAATCAATCCCACATATACCAGCAATGTCAAACTAATCATCAATCTCAACAGTATACTCACTCAAATCAACAAACTCAGCCTAATCACTTATCTCATAGCCAATCTAGTCAGTTATCTCAATCCTACAATCAAACTAATTCTCATTCGCACTTAATTGCTCAATCTAATCATCACCCTCAGCCTCATGAACAACAGTCTTATAACCACCAATTATATAACCAGAAAAGACAGCATTCTCATACTAATTATGAACACTTCCCATTGATACAACAGCCAAACAACCTATCCTATCCAAATAACCTTCCAAGCTTTATTAAATCTAATTATCAATCTCAAGTAAGGAATATTAGTAACTATCCAGTAATTAATATAAATAATGCACAACTTCAATCGAAAAAATCCCATCCTAAAGATTCACCTAATATTTATCTAGCAAACTCTACAGTATACAATCAAAATGCATGTAGTGATGCAATATATAAAATTCCACAAAATCAAAGTAATATGCAATACACGCAGCAATATCCCATATATTATCCTCAACACTACTCGCAACACATACAGCATCAATCTCAGCAATATAATACCCCACAATACTTACAGAGTTCAACTCAGACTCAATCGGTGAACTCCCAAGATGGTCATGAGTCAAATGCAAAATAGTCATGTCACATCATGACATACATCTAAATAATTGAATATCTGGATTAATTTAAAAGTCAAATTTTATGTTTTCAATTTCTTTCATTAAAGAAATAGCTTTTATGACACTTTATTTTTGATTATATGGATTTTCTGTTCAATAGTTAAATTATGTTTATAAGTTCGACATCTATATTGATATATTTAAGAAGTGTGTGCTTAAATATATAATATTACCCTATAACTTAAATTATGAGGTGACACACATAATTAAGGAAATTCAATTAAATACAATCTCACTATATTGCAATAGTATGAAATATATAAGTTTAATAAACTCTATAATTATATTTTCTTTTATTATTTATCAAGTTAGCTGTATTAGAAGTGGAATATTTGGACAAATTCTTTCGAGTTCAAAAGATGCTCTAAATATGATCAAGCAATTAGGGAGCAGTGATAGTAACAAGCAAAATGAACAATCTCAACAAACTAAAGCAACAAAAAATGCAACTGTAACTATTGATCAATTAAATCAAGAAATTGGGAACAGTCTTGTAAAGAATTCAAACTCTTTAGGGTTTGGATCTTTAATTATTCCAACAAATCCATACATGTCCCTTGACTATAGAGCTTGTGATTATAGCAAATGTATATCTATACTTAACCAAAAAGATACATGGTTTCCATCAAAAATAATGACAGATATTCAGAAAGAGATGGAAACGCTTCATTTAACTTTACCTCAGGGAATAGTTTTTTCACTTCCTTCAACTGAAGTTATTGCTATGAATACACTCCTACAAGTATGTGTATCTTTTTTTCTAGGACAAATAAATAATGGGAATTTAAGATTAAATAAGAAAGTTTGTGTTGCCCCAAATTGTCTTGAACAAATTAATCTTCTTTGTAAAAATGTTGTTGGTCCTTATAATCCATCATCAGTACACTTTAGAAATATAAAGACTATGACTCAAGAGACTCAGAAAATTTGTAGTGAATCCAGAAAAGAAATTAGTCAGAAATTTCCTAATTACTGCGGTTTACCTGCTGATATATCATTGAGTGGAAAAAGTGAAAGTCCTACTCTTATTCCATCACAATAAACAATTTCTAAAATTTTAAAATAATACTTATTTACTTGAGTATACTATTATTTTATATAAATAACTTCCATTATTATAGATTTGTTTATTGGGTGGTTTTCCAAACTCGATACTCATGGCAAAAACATACTTACCTATGTTACAACTAGATCTAATTAATCTGCAGCAACTTTTAGACTTTAACTCTTGTTTAGAATTATTTGAAGTAGCTATTTCCTTACTTTGTGAAGTATTATAGTCTATTTCTAATAGTTTCATGGTAGACTTACAATATTCACTAGTTTCTAGTATTATAATAAATTCAATAATAGGTGAGTAACTAGGTATATATTCCTTTGTACTATTAGATAGATTGGATGAGTAAACTGAAGTTATTGTAGTTGATTTCATCTGATTAAATACTATATAAAATAACTCAAGTTGATTCCTTTTTCTAATATAACCGGTATATTCAGAAATATTCCATAAATTTAAAGAATATGGACTAATTTGATATCTTTTAGATATTGGAAATGTATATCTCATTTCAATATCACTAAATAGTGATATAGTAAAGTTGAATGGACACTTTTTTTCATATTGAGTAATTACTAAGATGAAATTCAATTCACTATTATTACTATTCTTATTAATATCTTGTATTTGTTGTTTAATATCATATATGTTAAGTTTAAGTAATATAACATTACCATTATTGTAGATACCTTGAATTAGTGGTTTATTTTCAGGACAATCAATTCTTTCATATCCATAATAAATATGCATAGCAATATAAGATAAAGTATTGGGTTTATCATCAATTTTTTCATAGCTATTTATGTGTCTATTTAATAATATCCATAAATCACCATGTTCTTGAGTATAGTTCCTTAAATTTGAAGTAGTTTTGAGTATTTTTGAATTTTCAGAATAATTAAAATTGTCTAAATTTAACAACTTATATTCGACTTGATACAAATTATGATATGCAGTGAGAAAGCTATTTCCATTCATTGTATTTCTAGATATATAACTAGAATTTTTATTCCTAGGTGAAAACCAATTTTTATACCACCTAGATTTACTTTTTTTAGATATTTTATCTTTTGTGTCATTTAATATAAGTATACTCTTTTCATGTTTTTGTAAATTATTGTAATCTTTGTCTTTAAAATTAGTTATCTTCAAATTTCCTTTGTTTTTTAGGATATTTAAACTAGCACTAATTCTTATTTGTGGATAGAAGTAAAGAAGATGTAAGTCATCATTAAGAATAGAATGATGAGGGTATCCATTCCATGTGCCATGAAAAATGCTAAAATATGAGAATTTTCTTCCTGGATTCCAAGATATATATATATGAGAGAACCACTCTAAAATATCGTTCCATTCCATCCAAAATACTCCATTATCTTTTTTAGATTCTTCATTTATATCATAATTCAAGATATTTTGTAATTCTTTATTCCATGACTCTGTATCACTAAAAGAGTATTTACCTTTCCATCTAATGGCTCCCCAAGGGTTTCTTAGTAAAATAAGATGAGTTACTTCATTACTAACTCTTGGATTCACAATATCAACCATTCTAAGTACTTGATATGCATGTTTTGAGACTATTCCAGACGTTGTGGCAATCTCCTCATATATAGAACCTACACGATTAGATTTTTCTACTCCAATATTTTTATAATCAAATTGACTAGTTCCTAGGGAAACTATGCACTCTCCTCTTTTCAAAGAGACTAACAACTTTTTCCACAGATCTCTAAAAAAGTGGTATTTATCATTATCTTTATTTATTACAATCATTTCTGGAATCCAACCAGTCAAATAAAATATATCTACTGCAGGATTGCTTCCTACAGTACCATATTGATTACCCATTATCTTTAGATATGCCTTTTCAAGTAAGCTGATACCAATATAGCTTTTATCCCTAAAGTAGGATAGCAAGGGGTTTCCTTGTTTGTCTATTGGCATCCAATTATCTATAAATACATCTCGCCATAGCCCATTAAAAAGTAATTTACAAGAGTACATTTTGAAATTCACATGTTGATTATAATTCATACAAAATTGAAATATTTCTTCTTGTATTTTTAAAGATAGTTCATCGTTTATATCCTGAATTATTTCTGATATTAAGCATTCCTTAAACTCTTTTTCATATTCTAAAAGTGAAGATAATGCTACAATAAAGGAACAATCACCTATAAATCCCTGTATAATATCAGATGAAGAGTACTGTTCCCAGCATGTAGGGAATAGCTTATAATTTTCAATTTCTTTCTCTGGAATCTTTTTCCATTTGTATATTCGTCTTTTTTGCATTTCAGATAGTATAGGTTTCCCATGAGGATCCCCATAAACTAATGAATAATTTTCTAAGTTTTCTAATTCATTATTGCTTGAAAAACATAACTTAGCACTTTTTATTTCATTATTTGAGGTAACAAATAGGTTTTTCAAGCGTATATCATTAGTTATTACCTTAGGAGGTATAAATATATTATCATTAATAAATGATGACAATATTATTACCTTCTGATCCACAAAATCGTTTATATTTAATATATTACAAAAAAAAATAGATAGGTATTTATAAAATAGATCTTCCTTCATTTTATCTTTCAATTTACTATACAGAAATTCTTCATTAGTATTTTTATTTATCTCATATTTTAAAGATACATCACCACTTGAAAATTTACTAAAGAAAGACTTAGTAGAATACTTCATATTTTTTAGTTAATTCTTTTTTGGGTGAGATTAACATATTAAGTCTTTATTCATGGTAATTAAAATCTTTTTTTTTTTGTATATACTTAGTAAATTCTAAGATTTCCAATTTTTTTATATTCGTCTTATCAAAAAATTATTTATGCATTTATATAACTGCAGTGGCTCAAAAGATCAAATATTTGACTTATAATAGTACTATTTGTAGTATTAGGTATAAATTTGATTAAAAATAGCTTTATACAGAAAAATACACACAATTATGCACGTGAAAAGGCGCTAAAAAAAGGCGGTATTTAGCATTATCGGTACCTGTTATATTTCCAAATTTCAGAGGAAAAATAATTATATTTTCATAATAGTAAAGGGGTACAATGCCTGTCTAATAATTTTGTCTAGTTAGTATAGACAATGGTAGGTAATGATATCCTTTTTACAAGATTAGGACGTGTGCAAATCATTGAGAAGTTGAGTGAGATTTTTCCCTTTTCTAGGGATGTCATTTCTGACATTTTTGATGACATCTTCATTGACATTATAGAAGATTTAGAACAAAAAAGAAATCAAGATCTTACTGATGTTGATTTAAAGTTTTCTGAATATTTAGATCTGATGATAGAGACACTCTGTTTTATGTCATATACAGATGATTACTCTAAAAAATCAGATTCTTATTTAGATATATGTGAAAGATTTAAAAATTATAGAGTTTTTTTGAAAAAAAGTTTGAATATGTTGAGTTCAAGTTTAGAAGGGGATAATAATGTAAAGTCTTCTACTTCAAAGAGCTTTTCAAAAATCCTTATTCCAAAATATCCTTGGGACTTAAAGAAAATTGAAAATTTATATGTTAAAGAGAATTTTGATATCTTGAAGCTATTTTTACTAAATGTCCAAAATTACAGTGGTTTTTATAGAGTTAAGGAATCTAAAGATAAAATATGGCCACCATCGGGACCAGGTAATGAATGTTATAGTATAACAATTAGAGAAGTTGGAATAGATAAGGGTAATAGTACAAGATCTGAAGAAGATAACCAACTACTAAAGGATATGGAAAATAATATTAAAGATTTAATAATAAGACGTCAAGATAAGAAGTTTGAATTAAACAGTATTTTAGCAAGATCACAAATAAAAGAATATAATATAATGAAAATTGAAGATAACAGGAAGATTATTGATAATATTAATACCAAAATAGTAGAGACACGTTTAGAATATTGCTCCACTCTATTTAATAATAGAAATAAATCATTTATTGATTATATTTGTGATAATCAGGCAGAAACATCAAAAAATAATATGGTATTTATGGATCTACATGGATATAATCGTGATGAATCTGTTAATATAATATGTTTGTGTATTGCATTAATATTAAAATACAAGCTTGATGTAAATATATCTGAATATATCAATAATAATAATAATGGGTATAATAAAGTTGAAAATAAGGAATTGAAAGTTCAATGTGAAATTTGCAAATCAATGTCACACAGAAATTTAATAATGTCATCTGATTTATTCAGAAACTACTCTTTCATTGACTTATACATTTGTGTAGGAATGGGTAATCATATAAATAATCGTCCTAAGTTAGCAAGTTTAGTTAGACGTATATCTTCAGCTTTACATCTACCATGGAGATTTGCTACTAAAGGTGTAGTTATCTTACGTATATTAAAGCACTTTTCTTGGTTTGATATTATAAAAACTTGTGTTTAAACTTAGATTTCTTATTTATAAAGTTATAAATTTTATCATTAATTCATAATAGAAGCAGATAACTAGTAATAAATCCAGTAATACTCATAAGTTTTGTTTCTCTTATCAATTTTAGTTATTCATTATTACCCTTTAATATAAAAACCAGGACCATTTAAAACAAAATGTATAGAAAAATCTTTAAACATAATTCCTGGTAGTAAATGTGGTGTAATAATAATAATTTGATTCATTTTAGTTCCTATAATCATTTGATTATACTTATCGAAAGATCCTAATTTTTCTTTCTTATTTTGAAATAATTCTTTGACTTTTTTTTCACATGAAAGTATATTTAATAATTCCATTAATTTTAGTTCTCTGGAATTATCTAAACCTTGATTTATTTCATCATATAAAGTAAAAGAATTACTTCTACACAAACCCTAAAATAAAAGAGTTATAGAGAATAACTGTTTTATTTATAAAATAATCGCATACAGTAATCTATCCATTATATTAGATATATCAAAATATAAATCTGTATAACTTTATGTGACACTTTTATGAAACTTACTTGTAATGCTAATATATATAGTATTGTACATAATGATTGTTCTCCTCCAGAAATAGAACTTGATGAAAATAGTCTAAATTCTTCATCTATACCAAATTTTACTAAAATATTTATACAATGATCCTTTTCAAAATTATTAATAAATATATCATAGAATTCTTTTTTTTTTTCTAAGTTATATTTTGAATTATCACTTTCCATACAATTAGTTGTATCTTTTTCAGAGTATGCACAAGAAGTTGATATTTCATCCAAAAAGTCAAGATTTTTGTATTTAAATCTTTCATAAAATGGTATGATAACTTTGCCCGAATGTCCTTCATTTATAAAATTCATGAAAATAAAAAAACGATCATTTAGTACACTTTGTATAATATTTAAATTAAGTAACCATTTCTTAGAGTATTTAAATATATAATTCTCAAATTCATTAATTTTCTTCTGTAATGTATCCTTCTCTAAATTTAATATTTCATATTCATTTTGTAAATTATTAAGCCTTTCGAGGTTAGTATCATGGGTATTATATTCTAATTTTAAAATAGTATTTAGAATATCATTATATTTATCTTGATATTTAGATTTTGGCAGTAATATATCAAGTATACTATAGTTATAATCTCGTTTATTATTTGAATTAGGTTCATTATTGGTATTAGGATTTCTATTATTACTTACATTGTTATACATATAATTAGTGGTTTTTAGTCTGTTACTTATTCTTCTAGCTTGTTTTTGACATATCCCATACTTATAAATATCTTTATTACAATATTTAATATCAAATATATATTCTATATTATCTGATAAATTAGATAATAATTGAAATTCTGTACATACTTGCTTTATTATCTCAATGTAGCATTGTGGAATGATATTTTGATTAGGAGTAAAATCAGTTGCAATATTACTGTAGAATATCTCATTGTTCGTTTCTTCATCTATTAATCTAAGGATATTCTCCATACCAGGAATTTTATATAGTGCTTCGAAGTTTTCATTATTACTATTTTCGTTTTCTATTGGCAAATAGTAATAAGGAGGTAATTGCTCTAAATTTAAATCTTTAGATTTTCTATGAATTCTGGTATAGTATTGATAAAATAATGAGTAAAATTGAGCATAGTAACTTCTTAAATCTAGTTTCATCTTACTTAATAAATCCTTAATTTTATTATATTCAATTTCATTTAGTTCTATTATTCTATTTAATTTTTGTAACTCATCACTTTTTAATTTATTACTACTATTTAAAGATGTAATTGAATTCGATATTTCACTAATTTTCTTTTTTATATTTATTAGTTCTCTAAATTGTATATTTGCAATATCTTCTAGTATTTCCGATATATTAAGTAATTCCTTGTATATAGGTCTTTCATTATTAATTTTGTTGTAATGAATGTCTTCAGAAAATTCCATATTTTTATTTCCAAATATTGAATAACATATTGATTCTTTATTTTTATTCAATATTTTGGATTTGTCAGGTTTTATTGAATTATTTAATTTTTTAAGGTCACTTTGATACTTAATCTTTAAATTTTTTATTTTGAGAATATTTTTATAAATAGATGGAATATTTACTAAACATTCTATCAAAATATTTAATATTTCTCTTTTTTTATTGTATTCCATTCTTAGATTATCACATTTTTTCTGTTTTTGCTCAGTATCCTCAGTTATTTTTGAAATCCTGTTATTTATTTCTACAACTTCTTCCATATCAATATATTTATCTTTATTTTGACTTTTATTCGAGTTATATTTCTCATATTCTTCTAATAATAAGACTGTATTCATTGGTTCATCTAAATTATTTGAAGAGATTGTCTTAGATTCCGTATTATATAGTGATGATATCAATTTATATAAAGTCCCAAATTTTCCAATATTTGAATTTGTATAATTATCTCGATTAATTATATTATTATCATTAAGTTCCTTCTTAACAATATTATTCAAAACTAATAGCTGTACACTTTGATATATTCTAGGATTAATATTTCCATATTTATTCTTTAGCCATTCAGACAATTCATATAATATTTTATCCTCATTCAAATTAATAACCTTATTTCTATTATTAAACTCTTTACCTGGTTCTGTTTCATTGTAATTATTATTATTAGATAAATCAATAATGGCACATAAAAAAAGTTGTGGTGCTATTTGGAAAAGAATATTTTTTATAGATTCGTCTTTTATTATAATATATTGATGAATAAATCCTATTTATACCTAATATTTCTTAGATCTTCATCTACTTCAGGATATATTGGTTGCGAAAATTTAGCTAATGTAAGCACATTTAAGTTATAATTGCTTGTTAATAACTGAATATCTGATTTTTCTGATATAAAATAGTAGTGGAATTGCTGCAAAAATGATTCTACTGCTGATTGAACAGATCGATCTTTTAATAATATATAACTACCTATTGGGCCATAAACAGGTCCTTTTGGAGATATATTAGATGAATTTATAGCATATAACTCGTCAGATATATTTTTGTTCACTGAAAAATACCTCATTATATTTTGACGTATTAAATTAGATAAGGCTGATTGTTTAACATTATTTAAATATATTCTTAGTTGATTATCTAAATCTTTATTTTCTCTATTATCATTTATATTTCTGATCCTTTCCTCTTCCAAATAACTTTTTCTTTGAATCAGCTTATTTTTTAAATGGTCATTTTCTCTAATATTTCTTTCATAAAGAGATATTTCAGATGAAATTTGACTTATTTCTTTGCCTATTTTTATTTTTAGTTCCTCCCCTTCATCTAATAAAAATCCATCCTGTTTATCCCTAAGTAATGACAATCCAATATTTTTCCATTTTAAAATCCAGTTGTTGTTTAATGATTCTTCATATTTATCAACTTCTTCATCTATCTCCTTAATAAGACATTCAATATCCTTTATCTTTCTATAATAAGCTTCCAAAGATAATTCCGGATCTTCAATTTTTTCTCTTGTTTCCTTAATTATATCTTTTATTCTATAATGAGAATGTTTAATAATACCATTTAATTTATTATTTTCAATATCTTTTATAATATCATCATATTTTTCTTCATATTTCTTCTGTTCTGACAATAATTCATCAATCTTATTAATTTCAGAGTTTATATTTTTTTCTAAAACTTCCCTATCTTTTTTTTTCCCCTCTATTATAGAGAAATTATTCTTTAAACACTCTTTTTCTTTAGTTCCTTCAATTAATATCTCAAATATTTTAATTAACTCCATTGCCATCTTACAGTAAATGTATCTAATATAATTTATTTCATTTTGTTCTGCCTTCAATATTTCATTCTTTATTTGAACTAACTTAGTTTCTTTCCCATATAAGTTTGACCTTAAAGATTGTGAACTTTTTGTTATATCAAGAAATTTATTATAAAAAAATGTTAAATTATCTATATTTATATCATCTATATTATTATTATTATTTGATTCTTTTGATAGTGCTCTTATAGTTTCCTTAAAAATATACTGACTAGACTGAGTTGCAAATTGACTTACTCTTTGTTGAGCTAAAAATGATATCATATTATCTAACTGTATATTCATTTCCTTTCTTAAAGTAGTTATATCTTTTTCATTGCACTTTAATCCATCTAATTTCCATAAAGTTCTTACTTCATTATTATTTGATAAGGTCAAAGTACGATCTATAGTTACTCTCTGACCTTTATCTTTATTCAAAATTAACTTTAACTTGGAATATTTACATCCATTACGTATATAAGAAGCTAATAAATGCCCTCTTGCTAAAATATTTGTATCATAACCAAGCCCAATCGCTATTCCACATACAACGCTACTTTTACCACTACCATTTAAACCAGCTATAATATTTACATTATCCTCAAAAACATATACAAGGGGGCCTTCAATATTCATCCAATTTTCTAAACTAATAGAATACAAAGTTCCTTTATTATTATATATATCAATATTTGATTTATTTGTAATATTTGAGGGTTCTATATCACCAATTTCTACATTTTCCCTTAGGATATTCAACTTATTTCTTCTTATATCTAAATTATCATCAAAATTAACTAAATTATCCTCTATAGATGTATCTTCAAAATTTATTGTAGCCTTTTTCTTCTTAAGTCTCATTAATGTTTCATTTTTATTGTAGAGTTGGTGTACTAATGTGTGCAAGTATGACCCGCCTTATTAAGGTATACCTAATTTTTTAGTATTGCCATATACCTGATATTTACATATATGGCGCTTAAGTAATATTTACAAAAGACTAATTAAAGGTTTTAAATGATATATTAATTGGACTCTAGCTTCTACTATAGAACTACATATAGATTTAAATCTAGGGAAGTAGGAGTTACATCATTACATGTCTCATCATATATGGATTTAATACTTGTATTTTTTATTTTAATCTATAATATTATAGTTTTAATAATAGATATACGTTTATTATATATTTTTGAAGATCCTGAAGATGTAAAAGGTATGTTTTAAGGAATTTTATATATTAAAGGTGATATATTTTATATTCTACCTTATATAATTTCATTAACCTTTGATTATAATATTTTTTAATTATCTAATAAATTCTTTTCCTTCATCAGATCGTCCTAAACAGGGAATAATTGCTAGGGTATCTGCTCTCTTTGGCTTACAATTAATATGGATTAATTACTCAATAATATCTATAAATATAATGAATCAAAATCCACCATTAGGTGGTGAACCATCTTCAACAGTAAATATGTTTAATTTATTCCTCATTATATTGTGTCTAAATTTAGTATATATGGCCTTATTATTGCCTTTCTCAATATTTTATTATGAATCAGAACATGATAAGAGATTAATAAGACATTCTCCTTTATTAATAACATGTTTATATACTTTACCATTTATAATTATTTATGGTATTTTATTAGGAATAAGCTATGGAGCCTTTAGATTTGCTACATTTTCATTTGTATCAAATTCACTATGTATAAAGGTGTCAAATATAGCAAAATTTTCTTCAGATTTATGTTCCAAACAATCTTTCACAACAATAATATCATTCCCTATAATATTTACTGGATTGATGATATTTATAGGTTTTATTTTTAATATTGTATTTGTAGGGATTGGATTAGTTCTTACACCTTCTCTTATTTTTTCATCTATTATTAATAGAGTAATACCTTTAACTCTAGAAGAATATAATTCTAGAAAAATGGAAATATTTATTATAGCTGAGAAATTAAAAGAAGTTGGGAAAAATATACTTAAGAAACAGGAACAATATAATAAGTTGAGTTCAAATTATTCATACTCTTTTAAAAGATGGAGTGAAAAGAGGTCTTTGCAACAAAAAATCAATAAATATAGAAATGAAGTAATAGCATTAAATGAATATTTTGAAAATACCGAAAAGGGGTTCAAGAAAAGAGGTGAAAATTATGTATTAACTACTATAAAAGTTATTGGTTTTATTTTAAGTTTGTTGTTTACAATAGTATGGATATGTATGTTAATTACTTCTATGGTTATATCAGAGACTTTTATTCCATCCAATAATCCTCTTGTAACTCCATGGTTAATTTTATTATCACTTATATTACCTATATATTTGGGTATTTGTTCCTGTTTCTGTTGGTCCCAATTTGGTAAGAAGATTTGTTTTTGTTTTCCATTTCACTTTTTAAGAAGAGATGAAACACCTCTTAATTCTATTCTCTTTAATATTGGAATTGTATTATTTCCAATAACTAGTGTTGTATATCTCACAAGTAAAGCTATGTTATGGTGTATAAAATTTGATGAAAGTTATCTAATATTTTATGTAGCTTCTAATATTTATTTAAATAAATACTTTATAGCAAATGATATCTTTATATATTGTATATTTGGTGTATCTATTTTGACGACTATTGTAAAACTACTCATTTATATATGGATTCATAGTACTAATAGTAATACGAAAGGTGTACCCAATATTCTTATGAATTATACTGCAACCAAAGACGAATTATAAGTTAAAAAAGAAAATAAGATCCAAAACATTAAAAGTGACATATTTTGGATATAATTTTTTTGTCCTCTTTTTCTTTTTTCTTGAAACAATGGAATTAGATAAATAAATAATAATTTTCTAATATGAAGGGAAAAAAAAAGTACTCCTACAGTATTGATATTATTTATAAGAATTTATTGATGCTTTATACAAATGTCTTTTTTGTCATTATACTATAGAAATCTTCAAAGCTTATCTCTCCATCACCATTACTATCAGCTCTTTCTATCATTTCCCTAAGTTCATCATCAGTCATATTTTCCCCTAGTTCATGAGCAACTCTCTTAAGATTCTTTAGTGAAATGCTACCGGTCTTATCATCATCGAACATAGCAAATATCTTTTGAATACCTTCTCTACTATCCTTGTCACCAAGTTTAGATGCAATGGCATCAAGGAATTCCTCGAAATCAATAGCAGATGATCCATCTCTATCCAAATCTGCTATAAGCTGATACATAGTTGGATTTTGACTTTCAAAACCTAAACTTTGCATAGCAGCCTTCATTTCCTTTGGATCTATTGTACCAGATCCATCTGTATCAAATAGATTAAATGTTTTTCGAATTTCCTCAATCTCATCATCTGTTAGACTGGGCCATTCATTAGCTCGCTTGCGACTAGGAGATGTCCTTCTCTTCATTTTAGTATCTATGTGTATCTAATATTGTACACTTGGTTATATTGTTAATTATATTATATACTTAAAGAAAAAGAAGGAAAAAAGAAAAAAGTTAGAGGTAACCCCACAATTTTGTTTTCACTTTGTACGTTACACATTCAGGTTCCTTAGTTTATCCACAAGGAAATGAGGGGGAAAATGTACCGCCATTTGCACCCCCAACCAACTATTATATATTTGGCCGAATAACTGTATAGAGAATTCTAATAGGAAGTGTATATATTTAAGCTATTAAGGTATAGAAATAAAAAAGGCTAAACTTTGAATTTACATTTGTAATATATATTAGCTTAATGGTAATACACATGAAGGGAGGAGTCCCGATAGCAGCAAATATATTAGTAAATTTGGAAGAATTGGGTATAGGTTCATCTTGTTTTCGTTTTGGTAGTGTAACTTTAGAAGGAGATAAGTATGTTGGTGTAAAGGAAACTAGTGTAGATGGTGGATCGCAGATAGTTATTGTAGATACTTCAACAAAACATATAAACAGAAAACCAATGAAGGCAGAAAGTGCGTTGATTCATCCATTAGAAAATATTCTTGTCGTAAGGGGTCAAAGTGAAGTTAATGGATGTACTGTTCAAATTTTTAATTTGGGAAGTAAAGAAAAGTTAGGAGCATTTGTATTTCCTGAATCTATTGTTTATTGGCGTTGGCTAAATTCCAGAATATTGGCTATAATTGGAGATAAAGCAGTATATCATTGGACTATTAATGGAGGTTCTAACACACTTCCCTTAAAGATATTTGAAAGGTCTGGAGAATTAGCTGAAAGTTCTACTCAAGTAGTTGGATATCAGTGTAATAGTGATCAAAGATGGTGTATGCTAATGGGCTTATCCCCATGTACAATACCTAATCAAGGTAGTAACTCAGGTGGTGTCTCAGTAAAGGGTCAAATTCAATTATTTTCAGCTGAAAAAAGGCAACAGCAATTATTAGAGGGATTTTCTGGTAGTTTTGGAGAGATAATTTTAGATGATTTTATAAGTGCTCATCCAACTAGTATTGTTTGTTTTATTGAGAAAAAACAAGACCAATTAAATGCTAAGTTACATATAATGGATATTTCAACTTCTAGAGCTGAAGGTTCTACTCCATTTAAGATGAATGTAGAATTACCTTCTAATTTAAATTACAACAACCCACAAGTACCTGGGGTACATGGTCCAGGAGAAAATAGTGGAATATTTGATTTTCCTATTTACAGTTATATTTCAAATTATTTTGGGGTGATATTTATAATAACAAGGGGAGGAATTTTATATGTTGTAGAGCCATCTTCAGGAAGTATTTTATACTTTAGTCAGATTTGTCAAGATTCAGTATTTCTTGGATCTCCAAGTAGATCACATGGAATTTGTGTAGTTAATAGACGAGGTCTAGTTTTACATGTAATGGTGAATTCAAATAATATTTCATCATATATTCAATCTAATACATCTTTATTCTCTAATCAAGGAATAACTAGATGGTTAAAACGGTATGGATATAGTGGTAGTGAAGACTTCTCAACACGAATATTTAATGAAGCATTAAATCGTATGGATTATGTAAATGCATTTAGAGTTGTAGCATTAAATAAAAGCAATTATTTAAGAGTCCCTGCAACTCTAAATCGTCTTAAAATGCTTGATAATAGTAATAAAGTCCTACTTTATTATTTTATATGTCTATTACAATATCATATATTAAATCAATTTGAGAGTTTAGAACTTGTTCATATCACATTGTCACTGGTTACATCTTCATCTTCAAATTCTTCTTCTGAATCAATTTCTACATTTCTAGCTGCTATTTCAGCCGGTTCAGTATCTCTTACCCCAAATTTCTCTATTCCTTCTCCTTTAGTTTTTTTAAGAATTCTTATTAATGAGGATAAACTTACATTAAGTGAGGATCTAGGAGATCTTTTATTATCTCAATGTACGGATAAGTCATTGGCTCTTAAGGTATTTAGTAAATGTACTCCTCTAAATCCTACGAAGATTTTACATACATATATTGAGATTGGTAATTACGATGACATTATTAATTTTATTTTACAACATAAAGATAATTGGCCCACAATAACAACAGATATCCGATCTTTACTTAATAATTTACTTATATTGAATAATATAAATGCATGTGTAGAATTTGTAAGACGTATATTATTACCATGTACACCTGAAAGTGTAAATGCAGCTGCAAATTTAAATTCATCAAATATAACAAATTCTGGTAATGTCAGTAATTTTTCTAATAGTGCTAGTGGTGTAAATTCGAATGTATTACCACACGGATTAGAATTAGCAATTGATAAAATTTCAATTGTTGATATATTTATATCTCATGGACACTATAAAGAAATTACATCAATTTTACTTGATTATTTAAAGAATAACCGGCCTGAGGATGCTGCCTTACAGACGAAGTTATTTGAATTAAATCTTCTCTATGCTCCTCAAGTTGCTGAGGCTTTATTTCAAATGGATGTATATACGTATTATGATAAACATGCAATTGCTAGTTTATGTGAAAAAGCAGGGTTATTTGAGCGATGCTTAGAAAACTATACTGATATGAGAGATATCAGAAGAATTTTGAGTATTTCCTGTGGAAGCCTAAATAGTGATTGGTTGGCAAATTATTTGTCGAAGTTACCTTCTAATACTCGTTTTGAATGTTTAAAGGAACTACTTTCAGTTTGTAGGAATCAAGGTGGTAATATTAATAGTGGATCAGGAATAGGTTTAATGTCAACTAATACATCTGATTCGAGTGGTACATCACTAACAAATACTATAAATAACTCAATATTACAGAATTTGATACAAGTTTGCATTAAAAATATTGACAATATTGGAATTGAAAATATTATTACTTTATTTGAACAACAGAATTTATGGGAAGGTATATATTATGTAATTGGATCTAATTTAACAGCATATTTAGGGGGGGTAGATTCTGCAACCTCAGGGATTATAGGTAATACAACTACTGGTCCTAGTATTAGTACGAATAACTTAAATTCTCATTTAAATAATAAATCTACTTCTATTCAACAATCTTTTTCTTCTCAGTCATTTATAATATTTAAATATATTGAAGCATCTATAAATCTTGGTCAAGTTCAGGAGGCTGAGAGGATTTGTAGAGATTTTCCTCAATCGTATGATCCTGACCAAGTTATTGAATATTTCAAAAATATAAAGATGAATGATTTACGTCCTCTAATTTGGGTTTGTGATTTACATCATAGAGTTGAAGATCTGATTAATTATTTGTATCATATGTCGTTATATAAATATATTCAAGTTTATGCTTTGAAAATAAATCCTAGTCAAACTCCACTAGTTATTGGTACATTAATAGATTTAGATGGGTCTGAAGATTTGGTTAAGTCTCTTTTACAAGAAATAAAGACATTAGGATCTTCGTTTTCTTTTAGTGATCTGATTCAACAGGCTGAGAAGAGAAACAGGCTCAAACTCTTATTACCCTGGTTAGAAGAGAGGGTACATGAAGGCTATCAAGATCCATCACTTCATAATGCATTAGCGAAAATTTACATTGATATGAATAGAGATCCTGAGAATTTTCTAAAAACTAATCCTTATTATGACTCGAAACTTATTGGTGATTATTGTGAGGATCGTGATCCTTATTTGGCTTATATTGCATATAGAAAGGCATGGGGATTATGTGATGATGAAATAATCCAAGTTACTTATAAAAATGATTTATATCGTTTATTGGCAAGATATCTTGTTGAACGTCAAGATTTGAGTTTATGGAGTAAAGTATTAGGTTCTGGTAATAAACAAAGTGAAGATTTAGAAGGTGATGAACACTTTGATTCATCTAGACAACTAATTATTGACCAAGTAATTTCTTCTATATTGCCAGAATTTTCTAATAAAGCAGAAGAAGTTAGTTGTACAATAAGAGCTTTTATTAATGCAGATATTCCTACATCACTATTGGAACTATTAGAGAAGATTGTACTACATATTAATAATGCAGAATTTACACAAAATAAAAATTTACAAAATTTATTATTATTGACTGCAATTAAGGTAGATCCATCAAGGCTTGATGATTATATTTTAAGATTAGATAATTATGATGCTAAAGAAGTTGCTAAGATAGCAATTCAACATAACATTTTGAGATCAGCATTCCAAATATATAAAAAATTTTCCTTAAATATCGAAGCAATGGAAATTCTTTTACAAATTGCTAGAGGTGAATCGAAGGATAGTACTGAATCTAATGACAACTTAGGAAGCGATTCCCCAGAATATGAAAATAGTCAGCATTATAATATAGACTTATCCCATGCATTTGATTTTGCAGTTTATTGTAATGATAATAGTGTATGGTCTTTATTAGGAAGACAGTATTTAAATATTGGAAGATGTAAAGAAGCTGTAGAATGTTATATTAAGTCTGAAAATACAAAGGGATATCAAGAAACTATTGATGTGTGTTTGAAAAGTAAATCTTATCAAGATTTGATGAACTATTTACAAATGGTTAGAAGATTGAAGGATTCAAGAATTTCAAAGGATCCTATAATTGACACAGAATTAGCTTATTGCATGTCGAAATTGGGCATGATTCAGGAATTGCAGAATTTCCTCCAAGGCATCAATACAGTACAATTGCAAAGAATTGGAGATAGATTAATGGATGAAGGTCTATTTAAATATTCAATAATATTCTATCAATCTATACCAAATTATTCTCGTTTAACAACATGTTATATCCAATTAGAAGAATATAATAATGCCTTAGAATCTGCTAAGAAAGCTAATTCTCCGAAAACTTGGAAGGAATTATTGCAAATTTGTATGCAAATTGGCGAATATAACTTGGCACATCAGGCTGGTTTAAATATTATTGTGTATCCAGACTATTGCGAAGATGTTGTAAATGAATATGAAAATAAAGGTTTGACAGATGAATTATTAACATTATTAGAAGGAGCTATACAAAATACTGAGCGTGCACATGGAAGCCTATTCACAGAGTTAGGAATATTATATGCAAAATATACTCCGGAAAAATTGATGGACTATTGTTCAAATTATTCTGGACGTATTAATATCCCGAAGTTAATTAGGATATGTGAACAATACCAATTATGGAATGAAGTAGTTTATTTATTTTTACAATACCATGAATATGACCAAGCAGTCTTAACAATAATAAATCATGCAGATGTCGCTTGGAAAAAAGATGAATTTATTTCTATTCTACAAAATATAAGTAATTTAGATATCTTATATAAATCAATTACATTCTATCTTGATAAACATCCGGAACTTTTAAATGATCTACTTATGAGTACAATCAGTAAAAACAATACATTAAATGATAGTAGGATGGTCAATAGCTTAAATAATACACCAAGACATAATAGCAATTTAGGCTCAGTGAATATGGGTACAAATTTAGCAGATACTCCACAAAATACTAGTAATAGTTTATACAATTCATCATCAATAAATTCTAGATTTGACATTTCTAGTTTATGTACAAGATTGATACAGCAGTACTTCAGAAAAACAGGTACTGCAACAGATTCTGTAGCTAGTGTAGCTTTAATTCAAGAATTTCTGGAGAGTGTATGCAGTGAAAATATCTTGGCTGTAAATGAAGCACTTATAGATTTGTATTTGAATACTAAAAATGTAGATAAACTACAGAAGCTAATTATGGAATGCGACAATTATAATCAATCGAATTTATCTCGGAAATTAGAGAGTCATCCATTAAACGATTTTCGACGTCTAGCTGTGAAAATTTTTCATAAAAATGCAGATTATCAGCAAGCTTTAGAAATTTGTCAAAAGGAGATGCTAATTGAAGATGCAATAGTTGTAGTATACAAAAGTGCTGATACATCATTAATTGAAAATTTATTGGAATTTTTACTTAGTCATAAAAATATAGAAAACTTTATAGCTTGTTTGTATACATGTTATGAATATCTTAAACCAGATGTAATTTTGGAGTTAGCTTGGAAATATAAATGCCTAGATGCTGCAATGCCTTTTTTTATACAATGTGTTAGAGATCTTACAAATAAGGTTGAGAATTTAGAGAAAAGACTAGATACAGTGTATCTGACGGATATAGCAAGAAATAATGCATCAGGAACTGGAGGAAATTTACATAATGGACCTTCCCATAATATTACTGAAAATTCCACTAATGAGATCCCAGCCTTGACAAATCATTCTTATAGTGATAGTAAATCTGGAGGATTAGGGAATATTGGGATATTAGGAAATTTAAATAAAGGAGGTTGGGTGTAAGTGAATTCAAAATTATATATCTAAATAGTTTATATTTCAGAATTGTTAAATATTACAGATCACCTACACAACCAACATTTAGATAAATGTCACTAAAGAAAGAATTGTAAACTAAAATGTATACCCTTTAATTATATGCTGAAAAATATAGTCTTACAAGACTAGACTACATATTAGAATTTTTAGATACATAATATTTGTAGAAAAAGCTAGCAGAGTTTTAATACTTAGATCTCCTATTTAATGAAAATGTTCATAGCATGATTTTGCTTCATTGCAAGGGCAGTAGCCTGAGCTTATTCCAGAAGGCACTCTCACTCTTGAACTAGAATCAACTGTTGAAGGTGAGTACTTAGATTCTATAGATGTCACGGATCCTGTACTAGGTACAATTGAAGCTTTGAATTTAATATATCCTGAATTTACACTATCTTCGGATCCAAAATTTGCATTATGTATATTCTCGTTTCTTAAATTCCCTGTACCACATCTTCTAATCGGATCAAAAGAGTGATATCTGTTATTAGGTGGGATAGGAGATTTGTAGCTTCTTCTCCTAAACCTTGGTGTAAATGTTAGTTTATAAGATGAGGGAATATTATGGGGAACAGTGTAATTATTCATATTATTTGACTGATTTACTGCAAATAAAAAGGGTAGACTAGAAGATGGTATATTATTTACAGATGAGAAAACCTGCAGGTTATCATGTATTTGAGAATTTGAATGGGTTCCATATCTTGTTTGAAAGGGAGTAATAGATCTTCTTATTAAAGGAGCCTTTGCTGTATATTGACAATTGTTAGATTGTATTGTAGTCTGATATATTGAAGACTGAACTGGATATTTTAATTGATTAAAATTCCTATTTATTGGTTGACTATAATTTAAAGTTGGAACAAAGGAGTACCCAGCATTAGGAAATCTATTTGGTATAGAAGTTGTAAAGTAAGGAAGAATATTCATACTTGGAGGTACATAGTTGGGAGATCCAGATGAATTCATTGTTACGAAAGAGTAAGGTGCTGAAGAATTATATGTAGTTGGAGGATGTGAAGAATAATAACTATCAGGTAAGATTGGGACTCCGTTCTTGAGTAAATTACTGGTTTCGGATTTTCTTTGAGAGTCTGATGTATTAACATCAGGTTTCAAATTATGATTAGTTATAGTTTCACCCATTAATAAGTGAACACTTCTTGGTGGCATAATTTTATTATTTAGGGATTCTGAAGAAATAGGCTCAAGTAGTTCTTGGGCTAAGGATTGAGAAGTAGTTGAAGATGTTAATGAGCTTCTTGTCTTCTGATTTTCTATTTCATCATTCACTTTACTTGCAAATACATTAGATTGCTCTAATACAGAATTATTCGTATTATTTATATCATTTTGCATCATATATACCTCCTTCTGTAATTTCTCAATTTCATGTTTCAGTTCCTGATATGCTTTTCTCTCACATTGCTGTTCATGGAGTGATTCTATCAATACATTTTGTAATAATCTTGTTTCAACCGATGTAGTACTAGATTTTGGTCTAGGTGTATTTGTAGTAGTTAATTTAGGCTTTATATCAACTGTATTAAAATTCCCGTATTTAGTTGTATTAGTACCATTGCATGATTCTAACTTATCTTTAGACTTCCCAACATTAGGCTGCAAAAGTGAAGCTTCTTTCAATAATTCACGATTTCGCTGACTTTTTTTCACAATTTTTAATTGCTCTTCAACTTCAGCAAGATTAGAGTCTAAGTTATCAATTATTTCATTCTTCTTAACCACATCTTTATTTAATACTTGATTTATTCGCCTTAATTTTGCTACTTCTAATAATAAATGGCGATTTTCTTCATACAAGTATTCTAGCTCACGGTCTTTTTCACTAGATAAATGTTTCTCAAGTTTTTCTGGTAACCCTGAAGTCTTTATTATAGATTTATACCTATTATCAGAAGAATTTAAACATGAATTCTCGTCGTTGAAGAAGTTTTCTTTCTTCATAAAATATTTGAAAAAAAATTATTATTTAGAAGGTCAAAATCTTAATTTTCAAAAAATATTTTATGCTTAAATTCCCGATTACTTAATTGCCCCACAAATAATTTGTGAAATTCTGGCATCTTACCATGCATACATGTGAGACGAGACGAGTTTAATAATTGCAAATATTGGAATATCCTGTATTAAGAATTATATTGGTAAAATTTCAACATTAAATAATTTGTATATTTATTTTTTACTATTTTGACATTATACTACTTAATATTATTAGTAATAATACATTAAATAGTAACTTTTTATAATAATAATAATAATAATTTCAAATATATATATATATACTTATATTAACTTCAATGTCTCTATTTCTTAATATTTATCTAGAAGATGATATATTAATAGTGCTCATAGATGTTGTGTTATAACCTTAACATATTCTAACTTTGAATAGTATAAATGTAGCATCTTGGTAATATTGAATATATTTTGTAAGAATTATTTAATACTTATTTAATATAAAGTAGATAAAGTTAGTATAATTTTATATAATTCTATTAAAAGCTGTTTGTAATCACTAGTCTTAAATATATTATTATCTAGACCTTTAATAAATAAATTTTTGTGAACATAATTAGACGACTCTTGTATTACTGTATTATTATATTACTTATTTAAATCTCAAAGCAAAGTGATAGTTTGGAATTTATATGTAGAATAATATAGATAATAAAATAAAACTTTATCATAGAGAATAATCATAATATTATAAAAGTACTAGAAATATCATAATTAAGAGATGTAATCATATTTCAATATGAGTCAGTGGTTTTTGATGAGATTCGTAAAGAAATCTACTCCAAAATATCAATTACTTTAACTTAAACTAATAATAAGTTACTTTTAGACAATAATAGTTAATTGTAAAGAGTATTTCTATATATTCCTAGAATCTATTATTCAAATAAGTCATCTTACATTAATATAAATCTCGTATTTAACACTTCTTAGGGGTAATTATATAAGTATAATTTATAAGATATATGTATAATATTATTAAAATCATAAATTAGTTTTATAATGGTATATTTAAACTCTCATTTTTACACTTTGATTTGGTAATTCTTACACAATATAATAAATTTATAAATTGCTCTGTAATAGAGACAATAAAATAACTTCTATATACTACTAATAGTTAGATAACAAAACTTAATATTAGATCTATTGTAAATAAAGCTAATAATATGAAGTTCTGTATAGTTAATATTAAGAGTATAATACAAGTTTTTTACTAAAATCCCGCTTTCTAGAATACTTCGAATAAATAGCGCCCAATTTTTCTTTTTGTAAGTGGGCATGGGGGGAATTCCCTATAGTTTCGACGTCCTCTATTCTTTTTACTGAGACTTGGTATATAATGAGAATGACTCAAAATTATGTAGCATACTCAGCATCTCAACAGCTAAATAGTCAGGTTGGTCCAAATACTTCAAATGTCCAACCTATGAGTAGTACTTCATCTCCAACTTTAAGAACTATTAACCAACAAACAACTCAATATAGTGGATACTCTGCAGGAACAGTGATGCAGTCACATGGAACAGCAACTCAATATAAATATGAAAATGCTGACTTAATAAATTCCTCTGAATATGGAGCTACTACACAAACAGGACAGTCTACCAACACGGTGAATTCTTTATCTACAAATACAAATTATAACAATAAAAGTATACAACCTCCAAACAGCATGGGAACATATCCTTCTTATAATTTATCTGGTGAAGATACTAATTACTCGAAAATTACTGCTACATCAAATTGTAATTCTCAGCTAGATACAAACAATGGTAGAAATCTTGCAAACTCTCAGAACTATACACAACAATCTGTAGGCATGCCATTATCTTATGGATCTAGTTCTTCAAATTTATCATATGCTCAATCTGTATCTATGTTATCAAATAACGTGAGTAACCAAATCTCTGATTTATATAACCAAGTATCAACATTAATAAAATCTATTCAGACTAGAGTTGATCCAGCCCAAATTCCTCGACCAATATATGGAAATATAACTGAGGATGAATGTAAGATTTATGAGAGTGATAAATATATTTTACCTCCTTTATCTTTATATGAATCATTTATTCAAATATTGGATAGAGGGAATTCTACATGTAACTTTTTTCGTTTAACTTTAAATCAGATACCAAGCCAGCATTCAATTTTGCAATCTATGAGACTTCCTTTTTCAGTAATAATTCAACCATTTCCCCATTTGCCAGATTTTGCAGAGCCCATTCCAGTTGTTAATACATCCTCAAATATAGATCCAGTTAGATGTTTACGATGCAAAGCATATATCAACTCTTTTACAACTGTCTCTTCTGATGGAAATCAGTGTGTTTGCAATTTTTGTGGTCATATATTTGAAATTCCTTTGGATTATTTAAGAGTATTACAATCTCAGTTTAGAAGCCAGGTTCAAACATGCAGTAATGTACCTCAAATAGATGAAAATTACCCAGAATTAAGTTATGGTGTTGTAGATTACTTTGCCCCTGCAAGTCTTGGAGTTCCTATAAACCCAGATTTGCCGAGTTATTGCTTTGTTATAGAAGCCTCATTATTAGCAGTTCAATATGGGATAACTGGTACAGTTTTATATTGTCTAAAATACCTTTTTTCTCAACTTGCTGCTTCATGCCCAGATATTCACATTTCTTTGATCTTATTTTCTAAGGATCTGATGTTATTTCCTTTACAGAAACGTAATTTTAAGGATTTTGAGAATTTAGATGAATATGATATATCATCAAATTCTGCAAAGTGCGGACTATTTTCTACTAGGATGTGTGTTGTTACAGATATTCAAGAACCTTTCATGCCTTGTCCAATACAAGAATTAAGTATACCTATAGGAGAAAATATTGAATTTCTCTCAGATATATTGGATCGAATTCCAGAGTTAATTCAGTCTCATTCTACAAATTATAGTGCATATTTTTCAGCTATCTCTTTAGCTAGCCAAATAATGGCTGCTAAAAATACTGGTGGGACTATATTTACATTTTGTTCATCTGCTCCAAATATTGGGATTGCTTCAATTAATACTAAGGATATAACTGCAGGACCTAAGTCACCTCCAAGAAGAACATCTAAGGGTTTAAAATATTCTTGTGGTTTTGTCTCAGGATATATTGTTCAAAATATGCAACAACTTGACAATATAATTCAATATTGTCGTAATAATAATACTTCTGTAGAATCTTTTATTTTATCTCCTACTATATATGATGGAAGTAAGGTAATAAACAATATTTTATCTTGTAGTACTTTGGCTTATATTCCTCAGCATACAGGTGGTAAAATCCGCTTATTATCGAATTTTTCAGCTCCAAAAAATTATCAAGATTTATATCAAACTCTTTACAATATTTTTATGATCCAGCCTATAGCTTATGATTGCACATTTAAGCTTAGATGTTCTCGTGGAATAGCAATTAGTAAAGTATATGCTCCTTGGACTGCAGGAAGTTCTACTCCTGACTTATCTGCATTTCAAATCCCTAAAATAGATAGTCACACTTCAATTGCATTCATTCTCAGACACGAAGAAAGCTTAGATCAGATTAAAACTGTCTATTTACAAGCTGCATGTTTATATACATGTAAAAACAAAAAACAACGCATGCTAAGGGTTTTAACATTATCAGTACCTGTAACTACGAGTATTACAACAGCTTTTAGATATGCTTCTGTTGAACCCTTGATTAATTTATACACAAGAATGGCAGCTCATCATATAATTAGTAAAGGTCAGAGAGATTTGACTAATACATCGAATTCTGTTGTTTCTAACCTTACTTTTACATCAAACCAATCTCCAGGATCAATACTGAAGTCATGGAGGCAAGAAACCTTAAATTCAATAATTGAGATGCTCTTTGCATATAGAGAAAATTGTGCAAATACTTCTTCCAGTGGTCAACTAATTCTCCCAGATTCTCTTAAGCTTGTCCTTGTTTATACTTCATCTATATTTAAAAATCCTGCATTGATGCCTCTTAACACTGTATTAGAATATTCTCTTGATGAACAAATAGTTGGGCTACATACTCTTTTATATGCCTCAGTTGGATATACTAGTGCTCATTTGTATCCAAGACTATATTCATTTCATCACTCAATACTAACTGGGACTCCTGAATTACAACAGCTAGAATCATTGGGTTTACCTTATGAATTAACAATGTCAAATTCAAATTCTTCTATGTATTTAAAGTTAACAAGATTTTGGCTTAACTCAAGCCTTCCTTGTAGTGGAGAAAGAGTTTTTTCTGATGGAATTTACATATTAGAAGATGGGGTAAATATATATATATATATTGGATCACAAGTTAGTTCAAATGTAATTCGTGAAATATTTAATGTTGACTTCATTACAAAAGAAAACATAGACACTCTGGAAGTACCAACAAACATAAATGAATCTAATAATACAACTATAGCATCAAGATTATCAAATATTATATATCAAATTAGGATGGATCGTTCAAATATTGCTAATCATCTCCCTATTAAGTTAGTTTCAAGTGTCACTGAATTGAATGAAGCAAGATTCAAACATTTACTAATTGAAGATGCAATTGGATGTGAATCATCATATGTTGACTTTTTATGTAATGTACATAAACTCGTACAAAACAAACTGGTTGAATCTTAATTGCAAGTTAATTCATATATTGATACATTTTGCTAATAAGTATAAGATACTTCAAGTTGTAATTTTTTCAACTTTACAATCAATAGATCTAAATCATCTTCCTTTCAAGCTATATATTTAAAGTTTGATTTCCTATTTCTTTAAAAGCTATATTTACCCTATATTTTGTTATAAAGTTAATTTTTTTTTTTTTTTTTCTTAGAATTCTGCGCTTGAATTCCCCATGTATTATAGTCGAAACTAGTTTTAAGTATTTTAATAAATATATTTTCTGATAAACAATAGGTTATCTAAGTTGTAATATTATTCAACAAATATAAAATAATACCTATCTTGTTACTATAATATGTAATCTGCATAAAGCTTTGAAATTTGTATTATAGCTTCAAACTCGTTAATAGTACTTCGTTTTTCCTCATTTCGTTTTTCAAAATATGCTGCTATACTTCTAATAATAGAAAAGAAATCTTTGAATTCTTCAAGATTAAATAGTCTTGTAGTAAATTCACCCATGCAATATGAGCATATACTATTTGATAATTTACCAACTTTTACAGCTTTGCATTGCTTGCAAACGACATCTTGAGATTGTATAGCAGCAAGTCGTTCATAGAATTCTATTATAAGCCTTTCTTCTATTATATGTGTGTCTATAGGTATATTACAATATATACATTTCCAGTAAAGTGAACTTATAAATTTCCTGGTTGATCCATCCAAGTCTAGATCTCTAACTCCAAGTTCCTCATCCAATGTTAAACTACCAATCAAATCTAAATCATCAATTCCAAGACAATTAGGACATATAAGGTCCTTTATAATAAATGAATTGAATGGTACTTGCCAAACATCTTGAATTCGTGAATGAAATTCAGAAATGCCTACAGTCTGGCAAAATATATAGCGTGTGTGTTCATAATCTTTTCTATGACACCCATCAGGTGCAAAGCATTGATCTAAACCAAATATATTCAAAAATAGATAAGCAAGCTCAAAATCTAATCTAAGATTAGCCAAATTATTCAGATCCTTACGCCCAATAAAATTAGGAAAAGAAAAAATATTTTTATTTATGCTATATTCTTTGATAAAATCTCCACTACTTTCATTATTATTAATATTCATATTCGAATAATTCAACAAACTATTTTTGTAACCAGGATGAATAATGAATGGTAGATTATTTTTCTTTACAACTTTATTACTTTCGTAATTTTCATAGTCAATATTCTCTAGTGGATCGAAGAATTCTCTTATTCCATATTTACTAATAATTAATGCTGGATTTAGTAAAATCTCATTGATGTGTTGTATTTTTTCACTATATGAACCATATAAATCTAAAATTTTGTTAAGTAGAAATTCACGTCTTTGTGAGTCATTCCATTGAGGATTTAATTGATATATTTCACGGGTCTTTCTTATTGGTAACATTAAAAAGTCAGATATCTCATCTAGGATAAATTGCCTTGTATTAATAGGTAGATAATTGAGTATACTTAGATGAATATCATATGGATTTTCAGGGTCCAATGTCCTCCTAAAATAGTTACTTTTATCTATCTGTAGCAAAGCTTTATATTCAACGATGGGAACTAAAGACAAACCAGAAAATAATGGCTTATTATTCAATAGTTCCATCATTTGTTTGAAGTATTGTCTCGATTCATCTTCAATTCTATTCAAATTCGTAGTCAGAACAATTCGGCGTATATTCCCATATACAATTTTAATATCTATATTACTGAGCTCATCTTGCAAGATTTTGAAAAACTTTGAGCTATAGGACTTTGTCATCCTCACAAGTGCCGGATCAAACATTAAAGACTGAGGAGAGCATAACCACCTGTAAAATTGCTCCTGTACATTAATTATAAATTCAGAAAGAATATTATTTGTGTTAATAATAGATTCTTCACTTTTTTGAGAGCTAATTGATTTTTCTACAATATATCTGAGATACTGAAGAGTTTCCTTCAAACATAAAAAAGCTTTCGGAGTTGATAAAGAGGAATGATGATGAAGAGGCTGAATTAAAAAATTATTAGATGAGTTTCTAGATTTCTCCTTTTTCCCAAAATATTCTAATGCTGTTAAATTATTATTATAAGTAGATTCACTTCTGCGCTTCTTGTTACTTGTACTTCTCAGTAAATATCCATCCTTAATATTTGAAAATTCTATGCAGTCAAACATTTCAGCCAATATTATACAATTTCTAACGGCTTCAATCAATATCCATTGTTGGAAATCAAGCTGTGCACCATAATTACGGTAAATTCCAGGATTTACAACCTCTATAAAGTCATTCTCAGAGTTTATGTTTGATGAGATATCACTACCAATTCTAAACAAATCCCAATCATTCTTAGCAGCTGATACAAGTTTTGGATGTCCTAAATCAGGATAAATATCATTAGAAGCCCATGAAACTAAGTTTTTGGAGTGTAAATAACGAGAATATATTATATCAAATATAAAGAATGCAAGGTCCATACGATAATAAAGAATATACAATACTGGTACATTAAGTACCTTTGATAATTCAATTATTAATGAAGTTTTACTAATATATTCATTCATCTTCTTTAAACAAATTAAAATGGATTGCTGATGCCAGTCAAAACGCGATATTTTAGAATCACTATCATCATGAGTATCTAACCATACTGTCAAAAATGGGACACTGATTATATTGAAAGTTTCTTTTTCTGTCATTTTCTCGACGCATTGTATCTCTCTTCCATTGTAATTCAGCCAATTATTATAATCTGAATTCTCCTTATATTTTAATACTTCATTTTTAGACAAAGTAGAGTGAATGAGCAATATACAAGGATCACTTCTTGTATTAGTAATTTTATTCAGACAAAGATTCAAGTTATTAAATGCAATTTTTGCATTATTAAAGTAGTAAGTTTCCTTAGGATTGAGATTGACATCAAGTGACTTAATTGCTTTAGATAATTCTCCTAGTAGCTTTGAATTTTCTATTTGTTGTCCTCCTGCCATAAAAACGAAACAGTCTTTTGTCTTCCAGTCGCTTAGAAGTATGCATAATCTATCATCAAGATTTACTATTGATAAAGAAATCCAACTAATATTCTTACAATACCTTGAAGATGAGTTGAAATCAGTTCTCCATATATTATCACGGATCATTCCATTTTCTTTAACACAATTTGCAAGATTAGGGGTATTACTTTCAATAATATTACCTAAAGACTCGAGAATTGTAAATTCAAGTGGTATATTTGCCTCATATATTCCAATAGTATTTGAGTCACATATTAATGATGACTTTGATTCTATGAATAAATTTTCAGACATCCCTACTTCCATTAGATAATTGTATGCTACACCTCTTGGAAGTTCCTTTTCGCTGGTAATATTTTTGCAGCTGAATTGTTTATCTTTAGTGTCTTCTGCCAGCTTAATTGGAACTGAAGAAGCTACTAAAAATCTGCGTGAAAATTCAAATGGAGCAACATACATTTTCCTATATGATTCAGAGTATAATAAAATATTATAATGACCATGATATTTATTACCATCTGAAGTATTAAAAGGGTATATATCTAATATTTGCAAATTCCCCTTTGTTAAAAATGTATAGCTAGACATAACTTCTTTATTATTTATTTGATTTGATTTATTTTTAAATTGTAAAGTACTTGTATTAACCATTTTATTTTCAAGTTTTTTATTAATTTTAACTTGAGTTTGTTTTAGTGATTCGTACTTCAATAACCACCTTTTTGTTTGATAACTTAACCAGCCCTTAAAATTTGTCTGCAGAAGTTTACTGCGTTCAGATTTTGACAAAGTTCCTGTGTGTAAGACTTTATTAGAATGTGATGTCTTCTCTAATTCTTGAATTACATTTTTTGAGTTCACTTCCTTGCCAAACTCCTTTTCTAATTCCAACATATCTGAATTTGAGTTCCTCTTTTCAATTTTAGAGTTTTCATTGTTATTTATACAAACCTCATCTATATTCTTTTCCTGAGTTGTTATTTGACATTGAGGTTTGGATAAATTTGTCTCTTGACTAATACTTTCTGAATTTACTTTTTTAATACTAAAATACTGTGAAATTTTCTGTTGGTTTGGCCCAGAGAGCTCAGCTTGATTTTTAATCCAAGTTGGTAATGGTAAGCTAGGAAGTGGATTATTCACTCCTTGATATATAGCAGGAATTATCACAATCTTTAAAATTGTATTAATTAATCTTTTTTTATAATATGACCAGTCTAATATATTTCTCACATCCCAATTACTCTCCTTAAGTTTCTTATTTCCGATCATTGTAATTTCTTCAGAATTGTTAGAAATATTGCCTTTTAGTTGCTCTTTTGATTCATGATCATGTAATTCGTTATTATCCTCCTTATTTTGAATAGGAACTTTAGTTAACCTTAACCATTTAGATAACCAATATGCCCTTATTTCTAAGGGAGCAGAAAATATTGACAGTGGAATAGCTCTTTGACTCTTATCTTCCCCTTTTGGATATTCAGATACAATGAACTTACAAGCCACGTTCTTATCAACCAGATATGATGGATTTTGAAGGAATTGAAATAGTCTTCTAGCAGTCGTTATTGCCATTGATTTAGCTGATCCCATTTGCTCCACACTTTTAGACATATTTTTAGTTTCAGATATCAAATAAAAGAGCTGTTCGTCGTCTAAAATACCACTACCTCTAGTTTCTATTAGATTTAACCATCGCAAAGTAGTTTTAGCTACTGACTCATAAGCTTCTTCCTTGCTACTTCCATGCAGAAAAGCAGGGAATATCTCCTCCTGCAAAATCTTAATTAATTGCAATTCACCTCTACGCTTTAACTCAAAACCTTTTAGTTCTTTTAGCTTGTTATCAAAGCCATATACAGCATATCTTTTTTTTAATAATTTATCCTGCTTATCAGACGCCGGTATAAAGAAACATTTGTATGGTCCATCTACTTCAAAATAAATAGAATTCTCAACCTTTGCAATATACTTTTTACTTATTGGATCAAAATCTAGATACTGGTCATTTGTCCAATTTTTGTGTACCTGATGGTTTAGAAGAGTACACACATAATGAATTTTTTTTTTACTCTCATCTTTAAATCTAAAAGTTATCTCATCTGGGAACCCCCTTGGTAAAATGGCCCAAATACCATCAGTATCCAATTCTAAAACTTTTCCAATATTTTCAACTAAAACACGTGCTTCACGAATTACATTACCACCAAGCCACGTTACTATTGCAGCCATTTCCATTGAAAACCAACGACTACCTCTTCTCATAACATATCCATAAAATGAATTTAAAATACACTTGTGTGCCAATTGCAAAGATTCATAGAGTAACTCTTCATTTTGAGCACTTTTTATTGCTATTATATCTTCTTTTAATTCTGCTTGACGTAGTTTCTCTTCAGCATCTTTCTTCTTGTCTTTGTAAATGTATCTACGATCTCTAAAACAGCGAACTGTGTCAACATAAAACGAGTTTTCACGCTGACAAACTATTGAAGACCTAGTTTCTTCAATGCTAATTGTTTGCCGACGATATACCTTACTACAATATTTTTTTAGTCTTTGAATGAGAATTTCAGATTGCTGCCTAGCAGTAAGTGAATCCCAAGAACGTTGACCATTAGATTTATTAGATACCTTATTTGAGTTCATATTTCCAGGAGTAGTTATATCAAGATTTTCAGACTTTTCTTCATAATTAGAATGATCACTGTCACTATTTTGATCATCATCATATTTTACCTTATATGAATTCACATCAAAAGATTCTATTTTTAAATATTTAATTATTCTATCCATCTCTCCCTTTGAAAGTGGGAATATATCTCCTTTCCATCTCCAATTCATAATCCTTTGGCATTTATTAGCTTCTGAATAGAAGGTGCATCTACGACATTGATCATCTGATACAATTGCAGTTGGTTGTAACCTATTAGTAAGAATAATATTGGGATACATTGCAGCAATATCTAAATGATAAATAAGTGGATTAACACTAAGTTTATTATTCTCCCTAAAACTTGTCAATATTTGTAAAATTTCATCCTTCACATCTTGATAATTTGTACAGTCTTCTACTTTTTTGTTTGCCTTTTCAATCCCAAATTTTAAAGTTGAATCTAAATCCTTAATTAAAATATCTAATGTTGCAGTATCTAGACAAAATAATTCAGGGATATCAGAACGAAATATACCACTACACAAAGCTTCTACAGTGCCCCCAACATATGTACTATTTAGTATAGGTCTATTTTCATGAAATTCCATAGATTCATTTATCTTTTTGTTAGGGAATAATATATTCTTTTTAAATGCTTCCTTCATAAGTAGATGTTCACACAATGTTCCAGTACCTCTCCTCAATAATTCCTCTCCTGGAAGTGGGATAATTGTAGCAAGAGCAAAAATAAAGCGATGAACATATGTTTTATACAGGTAATAAGTTGCTACTGCATCAGATACTGAATATTCAGCTAATACTTCTGGATTTTCTCTAGCATATGGAACCATTAGCTCTGGATCCAACTCTACGGGGTTATATCTTAGTTTATCTTTTGTAACACTCTTAAGACTTCTTGAGCCACATGGGAGATATGAATCGCGTTCAACCCAGCGAAAACAGTCCAAATGAAGCATATTAGTGCCAAGAAAGTTTGTCTTTGAATTTCCAACTATGGCACTACCACCACTCTGTTCTACTTGTCTTATGATTCCCCATTGTTCCGTCAAATCCAAACCATATTTCAAGCCTCTTTCAAATAAAAATGGGAAGTCAAAATTATCACCATTATATGAAGAAATAACATGAGGTCTCAATTTCTGTACTAGCTTAACATAATATCTAATCAATGTTTCCTCATTTTCACAATTTATACAAGAAAATGGAGCCGTAAATTCTGGTTTTGGAGAGTATTCAAAGTCGCTAATATCGCTTGAAACAATATTCCTGTTAACTATTAGATACCCTTGCCCTTCAAATACACATGAAATCATCATTATTTCATCTATTTCTACATTTGGAAATTTTAAAGGTTCTTTTGTAGTCTCTATATCCCAAGCCAAGCACCTTAGATCAGGTTGTGACGTATCTTTCTCAAGTAGTTTTAGTTCAAGTAGCTCATTTGTCCAGCGAATAACCTCATACCACATTCCAATAGAAATATTATTATCAATTAATACTCTTACTGAATACAAGATATCATATTCATATATTTCAATGATATTTAGACTGAAATCATCTAGTTTAGCTACTGTGCTTAGTGGATTATTATCACTTTTCTTCTTTTTATTTTCTTTTATAAAGAGTAAAATCTCATTTCTAACAGTAACCAAATTCTTTACATTATTAAAAGATACTTTAATAAGCTCCTTTTTTTCTCCAATTAAGTGGTTTGATAAGTTTAGATCGTCTTTCTCTACTATATCAGCTTCCAAGCCTTCGTCTCTATATTTATTCTCTAGGTTGTTAATAAACCAATGCTTCTTAGTATTAAGATCTGTTTCTAAAAAAAAGTATGGCCTGTAAAAAAAAGGGCTCTTGAAAGTCTCACCACGTTTGTTTACAAAATAAAGATATAAACAGGCATGCTCAACAAAGGATTCTATTAGTTCTTCATTGTTATTGGTATCCACTAAATCTCCCAAAATATTATTTTCTTCTGATATATACTCGGCACTAGATTGCACATTATATAAATAGCCAATTTCTCTACTTTCTATTCCAACTTTCTGCAGTTTTACATCAAAAATCTTATCTAGGTTACGTTTTTTTCTAGAAAAAGTAGATTGCCTCTCTTTTATATTCTTATTTACTTCACTACTCCCAGCATTCAATTTCGCTCGACTTTTCATACTAATAGTTCTTAGCTAACTGAAAGCCTTGTTGAGCTATGTTGCATTATTTCTGTTCACTTTATTGAAGAATTTCGTATGCTACAAAGAAAAAAACCTTGTACAAAAATTACCGCTAATCGCATGCCCCACAGCCGGTATACTCATTTTCAATTGTGACTGAACTATTTAAAATTTAAAGTATTTGAGATGACTATCAAAATGACCTTAAATAATGCCTAACTCTATAAAGAGACAGACTCCATCCTATATAAACCTTAAAAATGAACAATTTTCCAAAAATAATCTATACAGTAAATCTGCCCCATATAAAAATAAATGTAATTCAAAATTTAATTACGAAAAAAATTTGGCCACGAAGTACCTTAGTAGATACAAGTCTCTGAATAGTATGTTACATTCTCCATGTAAAGTGGAATATAATTGCAAGGCAGGAGTTTCGATCTTTATAGATCCACCTGATAAGAGGCTCGGTGCAAATGATATATGTAGTGAAAATTTGTATAAAATGAAGAATTTGAAAGACAAACTTCATAATATTAGATTAGCTCTCGACCTTAAGTTATGTCATGAGAATCTAGAATCTGTTAAGAGTGAAATAGAAGATATTTTAAAGGAGTGCACTAATATTAATTCTAATATTGAATTGATCAAGAAACATGAACGCGTATTAACTGAGAACTTGGCTTTAGTAAAGACAGCATTCAAAGATTCAATAATAAATTATAAAAGGGTAGAGAGAGAAATAAATAGATATCAGTTATATTTTTTAGAGGCTCAAGTTGGGATAGCACCAGCAATAAATGTAAGAAATAAGAAGCGTAAACGTGTAGTTGATGAGAGGCCAGATACTGAAGTTAATAGAAATCTAAGCAATAAACCAGAGGAAATTGACAATAATAATATTCCAAGTACATCTAAAATAAGTAATGATAACTGTAAAGATAATCATAGAATGTTGGAATCAAGAAATACAAATTATAACTCAATTTCCTGTTCAATGTCTGCAATTGCCTTAAATGGCTCTGTAGAGGAATCAGAAGTTTCTACATTGTCTAAAATCAAAGACTGTAGAGTTGAAGGTTCCTCACTTAGTAGTAACAAGAATATGAAGATACAACTAGATTATATTGATAAAGAACACTTTAGAGACGGAAGAAAATTTCAAGATTTGATAAATCAAAAGAATTTATTGTTATTATACTTGCAGGGTACTGAACGAAAAGCTCTCGCAAGTATTCAATATTATAGTCATTCTACCCTGAATAATAATGAAGAAGAAATAATGCAGTCTATTGTTAAAAAAAGATATAGTTACACAGAGAAAAAGGCTTATAATATAGCAAGTAAATATGATGAACTTGATATAGAAAGAAGTTTGTATATGAAAAAATCTCGTTTATTTCGTCACCAGCAGAATTCACGCTATAATACAATGCAGACATTGTCTCCTTTACAGCCATATACTTTACTGAATATGATAGGGAAAGGTGGATTTGCGGAAGTCTGGGAAACTTTAAATATGAATACATGGAAGATAACAGCTGCGAAAATACATGAACTAACCCCTGATATGACTGAGCATGAACGTATTGTTTGTGTTGAAAGAGTTAGTAACGAGATAAGATTACACAAAGATTTAAAGCATCCATATATTGTAAATATGTTGCATTGCTTTGAAGTAGATAATGATCGATTAGTTACGATAATGGAATTATGTGATGGACCAGATATTGACTCTTTCATCAAGATGTATGGACCAGTTTCTGAAGATCTTGCAAAAATATGGATTAGACAGATTTTAGAAGGAATAATGTATTTAAACAACTTTTCTACTTTGAATGCTGGTGAAACCTTACCACTTCAAAGAGATCCTATTATTCATTATGATCTAAAACCAGGGAATATAATCCTACATAAAGGCTGTTGCAAAATTGCTGATTTTGGTTTAAGCAAGGTTGCTGATCCAATTAGTGGTGAAGCTATAATAGAGCGTATTGGAGGAGGAACAGTATGGTATCAACCTCCAGAAATACTTCTAAGACCTGGTGATTCTTTTGATAAATCCAGAATTGTAACCCACAAAGTAGATATATGGGCTATTGGGTGTATTTTCTATGAAATACTACATTCAAGACGACCATTTGGTCTTGGAAGCAGCTCTATAGCAGAAGCTTTTACTTTAATACCACTAGAAGCTACAAATGGCCCTATATTTAGCGATAATATATCACAAGAATGTAAGTCCTATATAAAGTGGCTTTTAACTTATGATTCAAGTGAGAGGCCTTCAATCGATAAAGCATATTGGCATTCCTATATTCAGAATTTAAATAATAATAATTCTACCGTAAATACAAACTCATATTAATATTAATAAGGAAATATATGTATCATTAAAGTATATTTTGATATAGTATCATTTCAGTTAACATATACATAGATATACTAGTGATTTTTTTAGTTTATATTTTATTTTTTTTATAAATTACAAAGATAAATTGGTACACTTAAAACCAATGATAATACTAAGAGTTCAAATTTTCCCACACAACATTGCAAATTAATAGCAGAATCCTTTATTAAAATGTAAAATAGGATTAATATATTTTCATTATACTATATTAGTAAAATTAAATGATAAGTTACTAATGAATAAATATACCTCCTTAAATATTAACAAAGGACAAAGGTTAAAGTAGGTTTTAAAAATTTATTATAAGGAATGTTTTAATATTTGATACTACTTGAATAGATACAAAGAACATAAAATATCTATTGAAAATAAATATTTTAAATCTAAAAAAAAAGAACGGTAAGTTTAAAAAGTACTTTACATCATTTAATTCATTTATAAATATAACAAATCTATAATAGAATTAATCAAGATTATTTAAATGTAAATATAGCTCAAAGGAAGTCCATTCGATCATTATTTAGACTAAAATATAGCCAAGATAAAATGTAAGCTCCTAAATATCTTTCCTTAAATTGAAATTGAGACTAGTTAATAATTGTATTTATTATTAGTCAGTTAGTATTTCTGTTTCTAGGAATATTTGGATTAAATATAGTTTCATGGGGATTAGCGTGGATAATTGGAGTAACTTACTGCAAACCCAAAAGTCATAGAGGTAAGAAAATAAGACAAATTAATGGTACCTTGACCTTATTAATATTAGCTACTAGTCCATTATTTGGTTTTTATTTTTACTATTACATTAATGGTATGTTCAAATATTTTAATATATTCTTTTATTTACAAAGAAAGAAATGACTTAATACTTTAGATATACAAACAATTGACACAACAAATATTGAAAAAAGAAATATTGAATCACTACTCATGAAAAATGAGACAATAATTCAAGCTCCAAATCCACAAATCTTAGCATGCTCATCTTATATTGATGTTGAAATTGTTTTATGGCAACAATCTAAGGAAGTAGAAAAGGGCCTTGTAATTTTTATTGGTAAACTTACAGCAGATTCATGGAGAAGTTCTAGAATATTAAAAATAGCATATGAAAATGAATTTACAGTAGTCGCTATTAGTCCTCCTGGAATAGGAAAGACAACACAACTTACTCTAGATATTATTGAAAATTCGAATGTATCTTCCTCATCTTTTCTTAATTGGATAATTGTTACTTGCCTTCAAAAAAAAACAACTGAAACTGTAATAGTTTCGCAAAGTAATTCTATTACTCAATTATATACAATACCATTAATAATGACGTATCCAGTTGCTGGGATTATTTTCTTCAATACTAATATGGGTATTAAATGGTTCACAGCTCTCAATCCAGTAATAAGTGATCATTACTATTATCAACCTGTAAATTTTGACAATACCATTGTTAGATACATTGGAGATAAAACACCTCCTGTTATCAGTACTTCAAATTCAACCCAAAATGAAGCATCAAACTCATCTAAATTGGATAATTCTAAAACAATAAGATCATTGGTCACTTCTAACTATAAGTCTAGTAATAATATAAATAGATTAAATTCTAACTCTCATCGTGCACTACAAACTATTCAATCCAATGAAGTTAATTATGTTAAAGGAATGTCTAATGTAACAAAAGCTATTTTTAGTTGTGTTGCACCAGGTGTATCATACAAATTTAATGTAGATTGGTATCTTACAGAACAAGATAAATTAGGACCTTTTGGATGGTTTGATGGGAAATATACAATACCGGGTTGGCAGATGGTACAGACAGTTTATGAAGCAACAGATTTTGATGTATTTGAAGGTACTAGAGTCAAAAATGGCTCTTATGTGTTAAATATATCTTACTTTAAACCCCTTGCTATTGCACTAAGTCAGACATTACCTATCATCGCACAAATTATTGCATTCCCATCTAACACTTCGAATTCCCAAACCTTACAAAGTAATTCTACAAATTTCTCTAATTTTACAGGCTCTGATAACATCGCTCCTACCACATTTAATGACATAAGACAAAAGGAATACATGCGCTACAGGACGAAATTTGAACTAATTCCCGCTCAAAATGTATATTGTACCACGTAGTGCATTATATTAAGTATTTCAGCTCTTTGAAAATCTAGAAAACTTAATTTAAGCTTACTTCTTATATTATTATTAAATTTATAATTATTTATACGTCCACACCCCACCTTATATACTAATTACTCTTGCTAGATTCAAGATATTAAGTACTATGATTATAACTAAGTAATCAACCTAATATTTGAAAATCTTTGTCTTTCACTTCTTTTTCCTGTGAATTGATCTAATAATTACATATTAAATATTCAATAATGCCTTTGCATATTCATGAATAGAAAAGATGTTAAGTATAGTTATAGAATTTACTATCTAAATGTAGAAATAATGCAATCAAAATACAGCTATAGATTAATTTAGACTTATCAGTATATTATACTATAATAACGTTATTATTAGAATAAATATCAAGATTTCTTAAATTTGTTTTTACAGTTTGATTTAAAGGTAGTTTATATAGAAGTTATCCTACTATTCAAAAACTGGATTAGCGGGTTATACCTAAAACTCGAATAGTACTTTAAATTACAATATATATACGTTATATTAAAATAAAAAGGAAAGGAATCCTGCAGGTAACAATGACAAGTATTAAACAAAATTCTGAGGATGTGGAATTTTGTTCAAAATTCAATAGCTTTGCTTTAGATTTCACTACAGGTGGAATCTCTGCAGCCTTAAGTAAAACAGCTGTTGCCCCAATTGAAAGAGTTAAACTATTATTACAAACTCAAGATACAAATCCAAATATAATTAGTGGTAATACTCTTAGATATAAAGGTATTGTAGATTGTATTACAAGAGTAACTAAAGAACAGGGATATATCAGCCTCTGGAGAGGTAATTTAACTAATGTTATTAGATACTTCCCAACTCAAGCCTTTAACTTTGCATTTAAAGATACTTTCAAATCTTTATTTCCTAAATATGAAAAAGACATCGAATTTTGGAAATTTTTTGGAGCTAATATTGCTTCTGGAGGCCTTGCTGGTGCTACATCTCTAGGTATTGTATATCCGCTAGATTTTGCAAGAACACGTTTAGCAGCTGATATTGGAAAGAAATCTCAAAGAGAGTTTAAAGGTTTAATAGACTGCCTTGGTAAAGTTTCTAAACAAAGTGGAGTAGCTTCATTATACCGTGGGTTTGTTGTTTCAGTACAAGGTATCATTGTATATAGAGGAGCTTACTTTGGATTGTATGATACCGCAAAAGCTTTATTATTCAAAGATAATGATGGTACGAACATGCTATATAAATGGTTCGTAGCACAGACAGTAACAACAACAGCTGGAATTATTAGTTACCCTTTTGACACAGTTAGAAGAAGGATGATGATGATGGCTGGCAAAAAATCAAGTGAAACTTTATATACCGGAACATTTGATTGTTTTCAGAAAATACTTGCTACTGAAGGACCTAGTGCATTTTTTAAAGGTACATTTTCCAACATTATTAGGGGTACTGGAGGAGCTTTAGTTTTAGTGTTATATGATGAGATTAAGAAGGCTCTGAGACAGTGATCTAAGAAAATTAATAAATATATGCAATTATATAAAAAATAATATTTAAAGATAAACTATTTAATGTTTGTTGAAGCCAAAATAATAAATAAACCATAAACTTTTTAGAATATTATAGATCTTAACTAACTTAAGTCAAAACCAGAAGCACCAAAAATAGCCAGCTTAAGTTTTTCATATAAAGTATCCTTTGATTTATAGGCAGGTAGTTTTAAAAGGTTGAAACAAGTAGCTGCACTTGGAAGTCTTGTATATTCCGGGACAATCTGTATTCCAAATTTTGGATTTAGATGTTCAAATCCAAGGAGTGGAGCTTTTCTGCTAGATGTTACAAACATTAAAAATGCTGATTGTTCCTCAGAATCAAACTTATTCTCGAGTATATCCCACAGCCATTGGATTTGTGGAGATGATTCCAAATAACCTGTGTAATTTGTGTTCCTTTTTAGATCTCTAACATCTAGACCCTTTAAAACACCACAAATAAGTGACTGAAGTTCACTAGGTGAAAATAACCTTAATGATTCTTCTGGAATTACCATACTCAAACCACGTGCAAATGCTTCAGCCTGTTTTTTCATGCTAGTTGTCCCTTTATATTGTGTTAACAATTGGATATACAATAATTTATTCATATTTGTTACAGGAATATTTTTGCCATTAGGAACTAGCTCTATCTCTATTGGATTAGGAGATTTATTAGATTGATTGCTAATTAATTCAGTATTTAATGTAACAGAAAATGTTAAGGATAATTGAGAAATATCATCATCATATTCTCTGATAAACATTAGACTCCTATAAAACTCTTGATCAAAATTTGCTAAATCATCCAAATCATTATTTCTATGGCAAACAAGGTTTAAAAATACTGGATTAAATTCAACTTCTAGTAATGTTTTTTCAAAAATAGCTTTACCAACAACCTTTCCAAGGAATTCATATAATCCTATTATTGTAATCGTTCTACTAGATAATATTTTTTTTAACCTTTGAAATTCTTTAAAATTACTTGATGCTAGTATATTTGTTAAACTATATATATCTCTAGGTACCAATGTATTGTTTCTAGTACTTATAAATAAACCAAAAGAAGGAGAGCACAATTCTTTGGATAGACAAGTAATGAAATCTTTAAATAATCCACCACCATCTATTCCTGCTTCTGCAAAACCTTGTTCATCCACAAAAAGAATTCTTAGAATACCTCTTAATCCCTCAGTATCTAAATTGCGCATTGAATATAAAGCATCTTCGATAATATAATCTCTTCTAATTTCTTTTGGAGTTATTAAGTTGATATTTTGTGTCCCTTGTTGATATCTAAATTCTGCAATAAAATGATAGTAAAATCCAAGACGATCTTCCAATTCAAGAATATGTGGTAGCTCCTCCACAACATTCCTAAGAATTTTCTCAGTTGTTGGTGTTGATGTATATCTTAAAGTGGAATCAAAAATATTTGAAATCGAGTTACTAATATCATTATCTTGATATAATGGAATATTGTCAGTATTATTCAAGTTTACAGAATTAGTATAAGTTATTGGAAGGGCTCCAACTGATTCAATATGTATTTGTTGCTTTAAAAGTGTCTCCCTTGATTTCAATAAACTTGAAGCTTCTGGAATTGCCCAAATTGATGTCTTATTGTTTTGTCTTATTGGCATAAAGTGAAGTTTTGAATCTTCTATATATAATTGGCGTGTTGTTTGACCAAAACATAACCTTAGAGAATTTATTAACTGAGGAATTGATGAATTTAAGTTAGATCCCTGTATATTATCCTGTTTTAAAGAATTAATGTACAATAGTGTCCAGGTTAAATTATTCATAAATAAAGATATGTATTGGAAATCATGTTCGAGATTACAGCTCCATCTATACTCGTTACTTAAATTGCATTCTTCAATATGCCTTATATTAGATTTATTATTATCGACATTATAGTCTAATATACCTATGTCATTACTTAACCGAAGAGTATTAGTTGCAAATACATGCATGCATTTCTTTAAAAGTTCTGGACCAGAAGAATACTTAAAATAATTTCTTATATCATCTATTAAAATATTTGGTATATGCAAATGTAGATTTTGATAATCAATGGATCTATCTTTAGTTGCTAATTGTGACAATTCTTTATCGTTATCATTTGAATTAGACAGCATTATATCTAATGCCCTACGTATTTCCCGCTCTTGACTACAGGTTAACTTTATAAAAAGTGCAATACAAAAATAGCGGGAAATGTTACCAATAGCATGATCTTTATTATTTACTAGTAGACTTTTGTTTATAAAATCTGAAAAACTTCCATTGTGATTCACAATAATTAGGGAATGCAGAAATAGAAAAGATATAAGAATCCAAGGTGTTACAATACTCAACTCCTCCAATATTATTTTGTTCAATTTCATTACTTGAGAAGATATACATAATGGAAGAAGAAGAATCTGTGAATTTTTAAAAATATCTCCATCAATATCTATATTCATATTTAAATCATATTGTCCTTTAATAAATATTAAATCATCATCTTGGATATGAAAACTTTTAGAAAAAATTTCTTTATATGAATTCAAAAGTTGATCACTCTGTAACTTCTGAGATTTTAAATCAAATTGTAAGGAATTAGACTTGACTGATCCAATATTATCCATCTGATATTGACATTTCATATAATTAGAATCTAAAGTATTCTTTTCATTAGTTATATTATTTGATTTATATAGGTCTGCAGCACTGAATAAATAAGTAGATTGCTTATTTATTATTTTATTATTCATAAGATGTAAATAGTCATCAAAATTTTGAGGTTCTAAAAAACAAATTTCTGATATTCCCAACAAATCACAAGGAAAATATATTATTAATATTGTTTCAAGCATACTAGAGGAGTATGAAAAGTTTTTTTGTGAAGAAAAGCATTGATAACAATTAGCAAGTACTGGATTTATAATATTATCAAAAAAATAACTTTTCAATAAATCCTTAATATATAAAAAATCTCCAAAAGATTCTTTGTTATTATCATCTTTATTATCATATTTCAATGCTGTTTCACTATCTTTATGATTATATATATTATATTGCGATGCAAGAATCCTCTGATAATATAATCGTTCATTAAATGTTGATAATGAAAGAAAAAAACGAATAAGCAATATTATACCAACTCCAATATTAAATTTCATTTGTTTAGTAGTTTGTAATATATTCATTATTTCTAGGAGATTATTTAATATTTTAATATTATTATAACTAATTTCATTATCCTTATCATTTATATTGGTTATATTTTGATTTTGGTATAATTTCCATACTAAAAGACGTCTTAATATCCTATCAAATATTATCTGATAATCTTTATTAACCTCTTTTCTATATTCACCTATTTTCATTTCAAAGTCTTCACTAAAATAGCTCAAATACATATGTTGATCTTTATGCTTTTTTGATAATATTTCTTCTAACTGGGAATATTGCAATAATATATAAGATAATATTGATTTTGGCCAAAATACTGGGTATGGATAATTGAAAGAGCGTATATTTGATGTTTTATTGAACTGGGTCAAAATAAATGACTTAAATTTCTCATAAGCTGATAGCTTATCTAATATTATGGAAAATAGAGATATACAAGTACAAGATTCAATATCTACACAGTTGACTAAATCAAATCTTTCAATAAGAATATTGACAATATATGATAATAACCATTCATTCCTATAATGTAGGAATTGTTTAACCCTTGGAAGATACTCTGGATAAAGTTTTTCTAAACGATCCTGTAAAAAATATATAGATCTATTCCATATTCCACGTCCAAAATGAATGATTCTATAATGATCATTACTGCATATTATATTTATTAATGATGTTATTATATTATAAAATGATAAATTTATTCTACTACAATTCATAATTTTATTGTTTGTATATGTTATATTAGATTTCTCTTGTTCTATAAATTTTCTTTTTTCTACTTGTAATGAAGAAGAATATGATTGTTTTTGTGGTACATTATCTTGACATTCTAATATCTCTATTTCATTTACTCTGATGTATTCTATTTCTTTAAAACAATCCTGTATAAATTTTAAAAACAAAACATCCACATAACTGAATCTTATTATTTTTTTAAAAATTTGTTCCAGTTGATCTTTAGACCACTTTCTTCCTATATAATCTAACAAGTTAAAAAGACTTCTCATAAAAGTATCAGAATTATTGTTATATTCACCAAAATCTCTTATTTCATTATATGTAGATCTCTTATTGCATAAACTTGTCTCCATACTCCTTCTATAGATTATTATCAAAGTTATTCTTATAAGAGAAGCTATACTGCTAGGCAAAATATTATCAATGTATAAATACTTTGAGGCTTTTAATATTCTGTATACAGTCATTAAAATGTGTTTGTAACGCTCAAAATCTGTATTCAAATTAAACACAAATGTAAGCATTTTTATTATCCTAGATATATCTTGCTCTAATTCTTCTAGACTATTTAATAATATGTTCTCCAAATTAAGAAGTATTAGTTCTCTAGATTTCTTGTAACATATATAATTATATGCAAACCTTCTAATAATATTAGCCATCTCACCCCGTCTCTTTTCTAATAGTCGTTTTTCTTTCTGCTTTTTCTGTTGTTCAGCAAAAACTCGAGCAGAATTACTACCTATTGAAATCCCCAGTGCATTTTTATCTGTTAAGCTTCCTTTATGTAATGTAGTCTTTAGATCAGTAGAAGTTGATCTTAAAGTTTTACGAGCATTATTACGATCTAAAAACATTAATACTCATAAATTTTTTTTAAATAAAAATTAATATAGAACCCGAAAGTCTGATGTTTTATTGTTTTCCCACTAATAATAAAAAAGCTAATACACAATTAGTAAATTTCAACATTATTTAGCGCCTAACAGATACCGAGAAACATAACTGTGGTATAATAACTCAGTAAGACTATTTTTAGATATTTTTTTTTATTCTGATAGTAATAGTCAGTAGAAGACTTAAGGATTTATCTTAAATTTACTTAAATATATAGATAAAAAAATTTTAAAGTCAGAATAAGCTAATTTAAAAGGATAATGTAATGTGTGACCAAATATGCTGGTTTAGAGCTCAAGAGCTTAAAAATATAAACTTAAATAAAGAATTAGAAAAACAAAATATTGGGACATCTCATAAATATACCAGTTCATTAGCCACAAAGTTACTAGTAACAAATAATTTAGATAAATATAATGGATTTAATACTGTAAAATGTTATAATTGTGAAGAGATAAATCTTTATGAAGGTAATGTTAAAATATATCTTAATTTTTGATAAAAATTAAATGTGAAAAAGCCTTATTTATGAGAAGTATAAATCTATTATATGATTTTGATTTTTTAGATAGTTTGTATATAATATGTTACAAATGCAGCAGGATAAACTATGTAACCTTTGAGAAGTCATTGCAAGGATTTCCTACTATTGAAGTTATTTGTCCTGTTTGCTATGTAAATAATTTTTCGAGTCCCGGTAAGCATAATTTACTATTTAATCTAATCATTAATTTCTTATTATTTCATTTAACTTGGGGATTCTAATTTATAGAGCAGACTTTACATCGTTGTTACAACTGTGGTTTAGTAATGAGTTCATCATCTAATTTAAATTATACTAAGGAAGAGCACAAATCTGTTGAACAGTCTGATGTTTAAATTATAATTATAGTTAAACTACTTAGATAAATTGAGAGATCAAACTAAACTATAGTGAATATACCTAGAATAATCTATGCATATATGGGTGCATATACGTATAAGGCGCTAACATGTACTATAAGTACTTTGTTGCTAGTAATTAAACTAATTATTAAAAAACTGTCAATAAATATAAGTAAAATATTTTTGAGCTATTTAAGATCATTAGTTTGGATGACTCTAAAATCTTTTTAAGATGCAACAGGGTAGAATTTACAAATCTCTGTCAGGAAAGATTCTGAAGAGCAATTTTACAGATCTACGAATAGGTACAAGACTAAATGAAGGTTATGGTCTAGCATGTTCTACAAACTTTTTAGCATTTGCAAATGATGGGGGTGGAGGATGTGGTACAGTATTATCAATTGAATCAGCTGGAATCCGTAAGCCACCAATTATGATTATTTCTGGTCATAATGCAGGGATTACAAACATATCATTTTCTCCCTTCTATAATAATATATTAGCTACATCATCAGATGATAAGACAGTTAAGATTTGGAGTCTACCAACAAGTGGTGAGTACTATGATATTCTAAATCAAAACTTTATGGAATCGCAGAATATAAATAGGAATGAATATATTTTAAATATAACATCACCTGTCAGTACATTATCTGGACATGAAAAAAGAGTTTATTTTTGTGAATTTAATCATTGTGCAGATAATATTTTGGCTACTGCTTCTTTAGATAATAAGATAGTTATATGGGATATGAACAAAGAATCTGAGGTATTTTCAATTTCAAATATTAATTGTCCATGCTATGATTTAAAATGGAATTACCTTGGTACACTTTTAGTGACAATGAATAAAGACAAGAAAACTAGAATTTTAGATCCTAGATCAGAATCTGTAGTTTCTTCATTTATTACTCATGATGGAACTAGAATAGGTAAATGTGTTTGGCTAGAAGGCCCTGGTAATAACAGTAACAAAAACAAAATATTAACTACTGGTTTTAGTCGAACTGGAATGAGATCGATTAAACTTTGGGATATTAGATCTCTCTCTAATTGTTTAACAAACATAGAGCTTGATATTATATCTAGTACTTTGTATCCATATTACCAAAACGAATTTAGACTTTTAAGTATATTTGGTAAGGGAGATGGAAATATTAGACTTTATGAATTTAATAATGAAAGTGATCATTTGAATTTAGTAGAAGAATTTAGTACTACACAAGCTCAAAGAGGTTGCTGTTTTTTACCTAGTAGAGCTCTTAGTATTGACAAATCTGAAGCTTTGAGAATTTATAAGAGTATTGGTACGGATACAATAGATGTGATAAGTTTCTCAATGAATAGAAAAACTCATGCTTATAATAAGGAGTTATTTCCGGATTGTTTTGCTGGTAAACCATCTTTATCAGCTGAAGAATGGATTAATGGTTCATCCAAGTCACCAATTCTAATTTCATTAAATCCAAATTCTTTAAATAGTCAGTATTCACCAAAAAGTTCACTAGATTTTAGTCCTAATAAACAATTATCAACAAGTAAAACAAAAAGTATTATATCAGGTAAAGATCTTAATTCTGATTTAGAGAAAAATTCTAAAACTTCAATGCAAAGAGATAATATTTCATTTGAGAAAAAAACTGATGAAGGACTAGAAAAGCGTGTATCTAAATCAAGTATTTTATCAAAATTATCTAGTGTTATGCCTTTTGGTAGAAAGTCATCTTTAGTAAATATTACATCTAAACGTTCTATATACTCATCTAATGATTTGAATAATGAAGAAACTAAGGATAGTTTACAAAGTTATCCAGATATGGTATCAAGATCTCAAGGATCAAATATTAACTCTTCTGAAGATGTTAATGTAACTCCCACTTCTAATATTGATAATAATACTATAAACAATTTTGAAATGAATAAAGATCTATTTGTATCAAGTACACACTATAGCTGTTATCCTATCTTTAATAAACCACAAGTTAATTATGGGGATATTTTAGATTATAGGGCAGATATTTCTAGGACAACATCATATATAGATAATGGTTGTATGTTAACTCATGCTGAATATGATAAACCAAGGTTTCCAGATATTTCAATTAAAAATAATCTTTCTTTAACATCATACTGTATAGATACTACCTCAAATAAATCTGATTATTCAAAGCTTGTAAATGAAATAAAAGATTTCGAAGTTTCTAAAATATTAACTAAGAATTTGGGTAAAGAAAGTACTATATGTGGTAGTAATTTATGTGGTGCAACAAATAGTGTATTTGCTCCTATTGATGAAAGTTTTGAATTTGGAAATGAAGTAATATCTCTAATTGATACTAAAAAACAACTAGTTAGTGATGAAACTAATTTAGAATTTAATGAAGACAATACTGATATTGAATTGAAAAAAGATCAGCTTAATATGCAAAATCCAAACCAAATTATATTAAATATTACTTCCATGTTAAAATTAGATCTTGAAAATGTAAATAAAAGATTAACACAACTAGATAATTCCTTAAAACTTCTAAATGATAATTCTAAGCAGTATGAAAATAAACAGGAGAATGATATAAATTATATTGAGGAATTACAACATCTAAAAGAACAACTAGCTAAACTTAATATTCAATATTATGATTTAAGTGTTGCATATAAGCAACAGACTGCTTTATTTGGATTATACAAGGAATTTTATGCAGAATTGGAAGATATTCTAGCCGAATCATTTAATTCTATGAGGGCTACCGCAGCTGAAAGATAATTGGAACTAAAATCAAATTCTATTTATAGAGGAATTTTATTATTATATTAACTAAATTATTTAAAGTATATGAAGATATGATATGTATAATCTTCAAATACAAGAATAATATTGGTAAAAGTATTTTTACAGACTAAATTAGCAAGTTATACAATAGTAGATTTCACTTTATAAAATATTGTGGAAATATAAATGATCTTAATGTAATAGCTGTTAATATAAGATTCTAAATATTCTTCTGGTTAATCTATAAAATCTTTTTGGACAGTTATATTTATACATTAAAGAATTATTTACTAAGTAGATAGTAAAGTTTAAGTTTAGATTGATATGTAACTTACTCGATACCTAGAAATCTAAATTTTGTTTACTTATTAAAAACTGTATAACTTTAACATCTTATATGATAAATTAACTAAGTTAGGTATTAAGTTGGAAATTTATATGTAGCTGTCATTAGAAAGTATATTATTATATATATTCTCATGATAAGTAGTAAATAAGACATAATCAATTATTTGCAATAGTATAGTACAAATGAGTAATATATCGTTATCTTTTTTATAGTAGAGATCAATACAATTCCATTTTATTTTTAAGTTATTGTATTATCTTGTATTTCATAAAGTAAGATAATTGTCTAAATTTAATCTACCTTGTAAAAAGAACACTTTATATATAGCATTAAACTAATTCTCTCACTATTACAAAGACCTTATTAAATAAAAGAGTTACTTTATATTTCCTAGGAGATCATAAAAATAATTCAGAGTTATATATTATTGAGAATTAAACCTAATTATTTAGTGAGAAAAAATTGGCAAAAAAGATAACCCCCCCCTCCCCCTTTAAAAGCGCTTTGTAATACTGTAACTGATAAGTATAGAAAGTAAGGAGGGAAACTGATACAAATTTATAAGTTTAAAAATTAGAAGTTGAATATAAGTACCTCTATAGTATTGAGAAATCTATATTTCGGGATATTTACTAAAAATTGTGGATTGCATAAAATATGTTATCTCCTAAAACATCTTTAACGTCTTCGTTATCTACTTTGTTGACATCTTCAGTAGGTATTGGTTGTTTTTATTTGCCATATATGTTTAGAAATAATGGTTTAGTTATTGGAATAACTATAACTCTACTTTCTGGAGCATTGTCAGTGATGTCATTGAAAATATTAGCACAAGCTACCGAATTAACTGGAGCAGAGACATATGGCACATTAATTTATTATTCATACTATGACCAGATTAATGAAGGCTTATTCCCCTCCAATGGAACTAGATCTAAAATTTCTTTACCAAGGATATTTGATATTTTGGTATTTCTAGATTGTTTCTTATGTGTCTCAATATTTTTTATTGTATTATCTGAACTAGTACCTCCTTTATTTACTTATATGGGGGGTTTATCTAGGAATATATTTATGTTTAAATCAGGTGTGGCAATTATATGCTTATCATCTTTACTATTTTTTCCAATATGCTTATCAAAGAGATGCTATGAATGGTATGGAATCGCATATATGGCATTCACTGCAGTAACACTTTGTATATTTAGTATTTTATACTACTTATTTTCTGGTAATAATCCAATTTCAACTTCAGTAGTATTATTTCCTTCAAACATAATGAATAAATCTATTTTATATAATTCTCAACTACTTTTTAATATTTGTATATTTGCTTATTTTTCTCAATTCAATATAATACCAGTTGTATCTAGATTATATAATCCTTCACCTTCACGATTAAGATTTTTAACAGCTTCGTATGGAATTATCTTAGTAATAACATACTCTATTATGAGTGCATGCGTATATTTAATGTTTGGAAGTAAAATATACTATTTTTCTCTAACCAATTTTGCAGATGATGATTTTGTATTTACTGTATGTAGATTTTTGATTGTTATATCGATATTATTTATTATACCATTACATATATATCCAATGTTGGAAGCTTTGACCAATCTTATTTGTAATGACTATGATTTAATAAGTAAACATCAAACTATAGAAAATGAAGACTATGAAGCAGTTATGACTTCACAACCTCTGATTGATAATAATAATACAAGTCTAATAAATAGATCTCAACAATCTAATAGCAATTCATTTATCAGATCTACACCTGGGAGAAATATAATGTTGTCTATTTCACTTATCTCATGCTGTACTCTAGCCCTACTATTTCGAAACTCAGGTATTTCACTAATCATTATTACTGGAGGTCTAATTGATTCAATTTTTGTTTTTTTAATTCCTGCTTTGATCCATCAGAAATTAATTTCAAGAAGTGGTGAATCATTCTTTAAACATCCAATTCGTTTAATATTTGCTATTTTATATATCATGGCAACTTGTGGATCACTAAGAACTATTTTTAGAAAAGTATGTTTTCATGTTATATTTTAGTCTTACTATTTCAAAATTCAGGTATTTATTAATCATTATCGCTGGAGATATAATTGATTCAATTTTTGTTTTTTAATTCCTGATTTGATCCATCAAAAATTAATTTCAAGAAGTGGTGTATCATTTTTCAAATATCCAATTTGTTTAATATTTACTATTTATATATTATTGACAACTTATGGAACACTAAGAGCTATTTTTAGAAAAGTATTTCATGGAATAACCTTGTAATATTTTGTAGTTTGATACCTTTATTGGGGAAGATAAGAAAATAATATAATTCCTACAAACTTTTCAATAAATAATTTATTAAAAGGATTATAATATCAATAGAGCATATATTTGCAAATTTACGTTAATACATCTTAATAAAATATTTAAAGGTGTAGAATTTCGAATAGACTTAGTATACAGTTTTTAAAATTTACTGTAATATTGCACTATTTTAGAAACTTATAGATTTAGAATTGATATTTAAAATTATGAAGCAACTTTTAACAAAAAAACTAAATTTATCTACTAAAAGTAAATGGACACAAAGATGATAGTCCAGAATATTACTAAGGATATCTTTGTATTTCGGTACTTCTTTTAAAACTATTTTTGCTTCTTATTTAACTGTTATTTTATATACTCATAGTTTCACCTAACATATTTAGTTACAAAAACACAAATAATGAAATTAAGAAAGTACATGATAGAAGTAAAGATGCTAAATATGGTTCTTGTTTCATAGCATTGGCTGTTTTGATAATTTCATCAATTTCAATTGAATGTTGTTTAAACTTTATTATAGGTTTCCCGTTTTCATCTAATTCTACTTCATCATCACTTTCACTATCATCTTCACCATCACTTCTACAGATCCCATTAGGACAGCTACCTTTAGATGTATTATTTAAATCTAAATATGTTGAATTTTTACTAGGAATAATTTCTAAAGTATTAATACTTCTTATTTTATTTTTCAAAAAACTAGAATTAAATGTGTTTTTTAAAAGTTCATCATGTAATTTATCTTGTTTAACTATTGAATCATTATTTTTTATAAAATTAGATGCTTTTAATGGATCACTAGTAGCATTTATAAATGAATTATTTAATATAGTAGACATATTACAAGTTTTGATATCTGATACATTATTTGAATTAATATTTTGTAGTGGTATTGCTTTATTCTTATCTGTAATATTAATTGGTACTAATACTACAGACATAGGATCAAGTGGTTCAGTTACAATATCATTGGACTTGGAGAGTAATATATATGTATCACTTGTAATATTATTATCATGATTAAAATTTCCAATTGTATTATTTAAAATTTCATCCGCAATAATTAAAGTGTCATTTGAAAGATTTTTCAACGTTTCTGTAATATTAGAATTTAATAATATAGGGTATAATTCCTTAACTTTATGAGAATTATTAGTACCTATATTGTCAGATGAATTAGAAGTTAGTATATCAGTTATATTTAGTATTGTAGTTATATTGTTATCATTGGCTATATTTCCTTGAGAATTTACATTTAATGTACTTGGAATATCTTCATTGACTTTTATCAAGATCTGGCTAAGCTTCCTCAAGTTTTGTGAATCAACATTTGGAATAAACAGTGTCTTATTTTTAACATCTAATCCTTCAGATAAACTATCAAATTTGATATCTGTATAATTAGTTTTATTTTTAGGATATTTCATATCTCCCTCTGATTCGGAGTCACTGGATGACGAGGAAGATGAAGATGAAGAAGATGAAGAAGATGAAGAAGATGAAGAAGATGAAGAAGATGAAGATGAAGAAGATGAAGAATTTATTGTATTGTTTAATGAAATTATAGGAGGTAACACAAAAGTTGCATTTTCATTATTTAAACTATTAATAAAATTGTTACTCAATGATTGATTTTTGTAGTGAGTCATCATATATGTAGTTATATTTATAGCATCTGTAGAATCAAAATCTAACAATTCCAATGAATTATTTGCTTTTGTTAAAGTTAAATTATTTAATCCAATAGTTGATATGTCATCTTTACTATTCCAAGGTGTATTATAACTAGAATTGTTAAGTGGAACATAAGTTCTGAAATTTTGACAGTTGACTCTATATATAAATATTGAGCCATACACAGATATTAAATATATATTAGTTAAAAACAACAACATAATTATGAAAGAAATTTAAGTAATTGTGGAGTAGAATATTTCTCGAGTGAAAAAGTGCATCACCTGATGCATTGAATCTGGTATCAATAATGTATCTTTAGCGGGACTTACATAGACTCTAAAATTAATACTTGCTAAAAAATTTTGTTAGAAAATAAGATATATTAGTCCATAACTTCTTATAATTCATTTAGTCTTCTTGGCAAGAAATATTTGGATAATTCGTATACTCCAAATTGAAGTGCACCAGAGGGTATACTTTTTAGAATACTTGGCCTTAATCCATAATAAAAAGATCTAATACCTTCTTTTTTATATATCTTTCTTATACAATCTATAGAGTTAGTATATAACTTCTTACTTCCATCTATTCCATTAGTCATCATTCTTTTTTTAATTGTATCACCAGGGAAAATAAGAAATAAAGAAGTAATACTAGATAAAATACCAGATATACTTGAAATCATTACAACAAAAGGCACTGAATATGAAGAAGTTATCTGTAAACTTTTCTCTAATTTAGATGAATAATCAATTGAGGATTTATCTATACAATTTCCCATGTCATTATAAGACAAAGAATAAGATGAATCATTTGGTAAGTGATAATCAGTTCCTGTATAAATAGTGTGACTCTTAAAAGATTTTGGTAAGGAATTACTAATATTACAGTATAATTTAATCAATAACCTATAAAAAAACAATATTTCATTCAAATTTAAAAAAAAAATAAAAGTAAATACTGAAAATTAATTAGTATATAGTAAATCTTAAGATATCACCCTCTTCAATTTATAATATTCAAATATTTTGGGAAATATTTAAATATATAAAAGCTTACATATATATGGATGTGTATCTCAATTAGAAATACTTAAAAATTTAAATTCCTTGAGTTTAGAAGATCTAAACCAATAGAAGTAAAAACTAACCTTTTATATAATTCAAACGATGTTAATTGAATTGCAACATATGGAGTACCTGTAAGAACTGTCGGAATTATCCCCTTATAAAAACCGGAAATACCTTCATATCTATAAATTCTTTGAATACAATTGAAAATCCCATCATATTTAATATGATCATTGGTCTTTTTTATATTCAAATTATTTATATTTATCCCAAGAGAAATGCGAACAGATAAAATTTCCAGTGGATAACTTATGAACTTTTGAACAAATCCAGCAATACCTCCAGATAATAATAAATCCATAACATTCAATTTATGTAGGTTATCATCAGAGGATGATGTTAATAATGAATTAAATGATGTTTCAGAGTTAGACCTATTCAATTGTTCCCTCTTTAGCCTTCTTAATTTCATTGTATCATTTATTGAAAATTTTAATATATAAACAAGACATGATCTATAAATATTTGTGAGATTACCACACCAAAAGCTTAATAACCCTTCTTCATTATAAATCATACGTATTGTTTGATACAAACTTTTATATTTCAATGTATTAGTGAGTGCATTCCCTGTTCCAATTATATTTATACTCTGAGTACTGTTCATCATTCCCTGAACTTGGTATAATAATCGGATCCTATCAAAGGGAGCAACTATAGTCTTTGCAACTATTGCAGAACCTAAAGCACAAAAAGCATACTCTAAAGGGCTTGACATATTGAATTATTATATCATCATTTAGTATATATTTTATGGATATCTATTATATATTAATACTTCCATAATATAAAATTTATATATTTGAGTTTTATATATTATTAATTAAGTTTATCCCCTACATACAACTATGAGTATATATGCGCGTCTGATTGAGTAGGATTTAGGAGTATCAATGAATAATTAAAGGTACCCAGACTATTTGGTATCAATTAGAAACTATCTATTACTTATATGTGCACTTCTAAAATATTTTATTAAAATAAGATTATAATTTATTGTTGATAATATATATATATCAAAATACTTGTAAATAACTTGAGATAACTTCCTTAATTATTTCCTTTTTGTATCTATATATTAAACTCAACAAGTATATTAAGATATTTATTTAAATATTATATTACTACTTATTATAAAATTTATATCATTTCTATTGTTTCAGTAAATCTATATACAAAGAAGAAATGTATGACTAATTATTAGTTTATTATTAATATATCCACCATATACTAAATGTTAAACTCAATTCACATATCCTTAAATTCCATCAATATAAATGGAATAATTACTATTTGAAGTAGTAACATTAATTGAGTTATATCCCTTTTAATTAGGTTAATTTGGTGAATAAATATCTGGGGATCTATTTTCCCTAAATAAGGATCTCATTGGATCAAATGTCCTTGCAAATCCTTCAAGGTATCTTTTTGATACTTTTCTCCATGCATCAAATGACTTATGTATTTGATTTCTTATATTTTCAACACTCTCATCAAATTTAATTCCCAAAGGCCTATCTGTTAATGTAACTTTTGTTAGCTCATTAGTGACCTTCTCACCCCAACGTTGTATTCCACGTTTCATTTGTATTTGATTAGCCTTCATATATCCAATATTTAATTCATTAGGTGTTATACCACGTTGTAATGATCTATCAACATAATCTTCATAATTTTGTAATATACGCACAATCAGATCAGTTGTAGATACACCTTGAGTCCTTTGTGTTGCTTTAAATTTCCCAGCTCTCTTTAACCAACCATAAATATCATCTTCATTTGCACATGCTAAATCTTCACTATTACTATTACTAGTGATGTTATCTACATTCGAGTTATTATTATGATCTTCATCATTCCTCTTAATTTGTTTAGCAATATAAGGAGCATCATCATGAGCTACATAATCAATTCTATGTTTCTCAATAAAATTCTTATCAATTACCCATGGACAAGGTGAAATAATTTCATCAATCCACTTTATATGGCGTAAAGTTTCAGTTCTTTCTGCTAGATTTTGAACTGTACGTCCTTTTAAACGATGAGTTTCTTCATCACTAGCTACTCCTACTATTAAATGTGTATATGTAAACATTTTCTTTGCTTGTTCTAATTGTCTCATATGACCAAGATGTAATAAATCATATACACCATCAGCATAAACTCTAACAGGGCTATCTTTATCTTCACCTTCTGGACACTTCTTATAGTTACTCTTTTTTAAATAGTTATCGGTGGATCTACTTAGCTTAACTTTAGAATTCAGCTTCCGGGTGCTAATTTCCTCACAATCAATGTTGCTTCTACTCCTCTTCATTAAGTTATTGCTAGTAATAAACTACAAGGATCTAACAAAACAATATACCTTCAGCCAAAATACCTTTAGAACCCTAGAAATTAGTTAATTTAAGTAAGTAAGTAATTATTATAAAATTTGCCGTGATTTGTTGTAAATTTACTATTTCACTATTCTTAGTCGCTCTAATAACAATTGTATTAGTACTTACCAGATAGAATTTGTGTAGTTTATTGTATAACTTCTCCTATATACAAGACTTTCGTTATAACCATATCAAAATAGTGGAAATTTCCCTTTTTGAAATATTTAAGGAGACCTCACCAACTTTTACCACAATAATACCGGCCTTATACCGCTAAAAAAAAAATATTTGAGACGAAAAAGTGAAATATTAATTTAAATAGTACTTGGATTAGTCTTAAATATACTTAAGTTATATACATAGTAGTAAAAATCAACATAATTATAGATGGTACTATATTTGAACTAATAAGAGGTTAGATATACACATCTAAGATATAACTTGAACCATACTGCAAGACAGAATTTAATCTCTGAACTCTTCTATAGCCTTTGTAGCTAATATTAGCATCTCATATAGTGCATTAGAAGATTTTCTAAGTACTAATATATCACAACTCTCAATAGTTCTATAAAAAAGTGATATAAATTAGGGATATATGTTAGAATGGAGCATTTAATATATATTAGTAATATCAACTTACACCAATAAATGAGTTCCTTCAACCTTGAGATATTTAGTACATATCTGATTATTAACTGGATTTAAATCGGGTTCAATGGAATTTTTAACTATATTGGCTATTCTATTGTCTACAAAATCTATATCTATTTTACTAAAAATATGAGAATATAATATTGATAATTATATATAAGAATAAAAATATAGATCAAATTAACTACAATGTTTTATAACTTACTGTATAATAGGTAGTTTTCTAGTATACATTTAAAGTAATATAATAAAACAAAAGAAAGAAAGAAATAACATTTCCGAAGCGCTATAACCTGTAACTTTTAATGCCAGATCTTATGGATTATATATTTATAAAATTATATTCATTATAAATCAGATTAATAGTAAATTTAGCTATTTACTATCTGAAATCCATTATATTAATACAAATTTATTAAGCTTATCAGTAATAAAAAAGTTTTCCATTGACTTTATATTTTCTAGTCATTTATAAAATTATAATAGTCGCGATCTGAAATATCCAATAATTGAAGACACAAATAACTAAAGTCTGAGAAACAAAGATTAGGCTTTAGAGATTCAAAAAAAACTTCAAAATTCTCTAAATCATACATGTTCTTATTATCATTATTTTCAATAATTTCCTTTGTATAAGAAAATCTTGGATCTTCTATAACACTTGAACTATTACATATTGGATATATACAAGTATTATTAATAAAACCACCTCTAGAATGTAAAATTGGTCCATTCATAGAACTAAACATATTCCATAATTCACTATCAGTTTCTGTAAATAATGTCTTAACTGAATTTAAGTGAAGCCTTTTATTCATTTTGTCTAGAACTCTCCAAATATTAACTCCAAGATCATTAACTTTATGAATAATTACAAAATTAATAAATATTGGAGAATAAGCCTCTAAAATTTCACTTAACAAATCAACAAATAATTGAAATTCAGCTGAATTGGATATAGAATTTGTTCCACTAAAATCAGCTGCTAAGGTTATATGAGATATCCATGACCTATATTTTAAACTTATTTGTGCTAATTGATGAATAACTCTTTCAATTTGCCAAATAATAAGTTGTCTCAATTCAATTTTAGATATAAATTTGAGAGATCTTGTTAATTGTAAATCTGCTACTCTGATATAATATGCTGGTTGCTTTCTACTTTGTAGTCCTACACCACTACGTAATACATTATATATATTTCTAATTACAACTCTTCTTTGCTTTTCTTCTATCATTCTAATAGTCGAAAATATTTCATGATTATATTTTATTATAATACTATTAATACTTTTCTAAGTAATTAAGTATATTGAAAAATTATCAAATTTTAAGGGAGTTAATAAAATAACAATAAATAGTAGGCTAATAAGTATAATACTTATTTGCTTTATTATTGTTTATTAAAATAAAACATACCTCTACAAATTCAATATAATTTGAATAATATACTAATTGATTAATTACTTCTGGTTTTCTTAACGACTTAATCCCTCTTAGAAGCAGAAGTTTTTTTATATTTTCAATTATTAAATAGCAAGTGCCATTTCGCTTCATAATTTCACTACATATTAATTTAATATTACTTATTTCTTGAAGAGAAAGATCAGTAGTTTCAAGAATATTTGAGTGAACAAATTCTCTATATAAGTTTTTTTTTATTTTTTGCCATAATCTATTTTCAGCTCTACTTGAAACTTTCTGATATATTCCTAATTGACTATTTATTTTCATTGATAAGTCTCTATACTATAAATATCCATAAAATAGTTTTTTCTTAGGATTTTATCTATGTTAAATTATCTTTTAATATCCTTTATTCCTCTAGTATATTAGATAAGTGAGAAATTATTTTATTTATCTTGATCTAGATTTGCTTTATAACAAGAAGAAATTTAACAATTCATGAGACTTTGGGTATTATATATATTTTAATTAGTTAAGGTTATTTTTAACTAAAATATTTGCTTTAAGTAATATAAGCCCTAAAAATAAAATCTGACTTGTCGTACCAGACTATAATCATAAATTACAAATTGCATGTATTATGGCGGTTAAAAATTACCGCTATAATTTCTTTAAACCCATTAAAAAGAATAAAATAAAATATTAATAAAAAATTTAAGAGACTTAATAATTTTCTTTTTTACAGCACGCAAATGTATTATAATTGACCATAGATATGGTACGTAATAAGTCAAGGCATATTTATATAGATGAAGATGACTTTTATGATTATCAAGATGAAATTTCTTTTTCAGAATATGATTCAGAAGGTTCAGAACATGATTTGAAGTCTTCAAAATTTCTGATATCCCAAAATAAAGTAAAATATCAAGATAAATCCTTAAAGATAACTAAAAAATCTCATTTACCACAAGTTAAAGAAAAAAGCAACCAAGGAAATATTACTACAAATATTTCAGAACCACCACTAATAAAAGTAAAATCAACAATTAAAACATTACCTAATTGTAATGTTGTTGT